>NC_069501.1:1010421118-1010549349 GCF_027579735.1 Bombina bombina | reverse complement strand
GAGAAAGTAATTTATCAGGTAAACATAAATTCTGTTTTTTCTGATTCTATTCTAAAGGCTTTTTGTCTGACATCCCGCCTTCTAATAAAAGTTTTAGGTCTTTTTTAAACTTCTCATTTAGTTGATGACTTTTTCTGTTAGAGTTTCTGGGTTATCTGCTCTTTCTTGTGATCCTCCTTTATCTTGTTTTTCATCAAAATACATTTTTCCGTACTACTTTTTGACTTTTTGTTGTTTCTTCAGTCAACTTTAGCAGAGAAATTGTTGTTCCTTCTTTGTGTCCTGATCCTAAGAATGCTTCAGAAAGATCATTGCTTAATTTGGATGTTGTTAGAGTATTGAAATATATTTATGCTACTAAGGGCTTTAGAAAGACTTCTAGTTTGTTCATTCACTTTTCTGGAAAAAAAAAGGACAGGAAGTTTCTGCCGTTTCTTTGGCTTCTTGGTTGAAACTCTCTTGATTTACAAGGCTTACTTGGAGGCAGGTCAGTCCCCACCGCAACAGATTACTGCTCATTCTAGGTCAGTCGCCACTTCTTGGCTTTAGTTGACCAAATTTGCAAGGCAGCTACTTGGTATTCTTTACATACTTTTACAAAATTAAAAAAAAATATGTTTTTGCTTCTTCTGAGGCAGCCATTGGTAGAAAGGTCCTTCGGGCAGTTGTCTCAGCTTAATTTTTTTCTTGCCTGATTTTATTAATTTTTTAAGTGCAATTTTTTCCTAAGGTTGTGAATTCCAACAACATTAGTAGAGAAATTGTGGTTCCTTCATTATGTCCTAATCCTAAGAATTCTAAGGAGAAATCGTTGCATTCTTTGGATGTTGTTAGAGCTTTGAAATATTATGTTGAAGCTACTAAGTCTTTCCGAAAGACTTCTTGTCTATTTGTTATCTTTTCCGGTTCTAGAAAAGGCCAGAAAGCTTCTGCCATTTCTTTGGCATCTTGGTTGAAATCTTTAATTCATCATGCCTATGTCGAGTCGGGTAAAACTCCGCCTCAAAGGATTACAGCTCATTCTACTAGGTCAGTTTCTACTTCCTGGGCGTTTAGGAATGAAGCTTCGGTTGATCAGATTTGCAAAGCAGCAACTTGGTCCTCTTTGCATACTTTTACTAAATTCTACCATTTTGATGTATTTTCTTCTTCTGAAGCAGTTTTTGGTAGAAAAGTACTTCAGGCAGCGGTTTCAGTTTGAATCTTCTGTTTGTTTTTCATTAAACTTTATTTTGGGTGTGGATTATTTTCAGCAGGAATTGGCTGTCTTTATTTTATCCCTCCCTCTCTAGTGACTCTTGCGTGGAAAGATCCACATCTTGGGTAGTCATTATCCCATACGTCACTAGCTCATGGACTCTTGCTAATTACATGAAAGAAAACATAATTTATGTAAGATAAATTCCTTTCTTTCATATTAGCAAGAGTCCATGAGGCCCACCCTTTTTTGTGGTGGTTATGATTTTTTTGTATAAAGCACAATTATTCCAATTCCTTATTTTTTATGCTTTCACACTTTTTTTCTTATCACCCCACTGCTTGGCTATTCGTTAAACTGATTTGTGGGTGTGGTGAGGGGTGTATTTGTAGGCATTTTGAGGTTTGGGAAACTTTGCCCCTCCTGGTAGGAATGTATATCCCATACGTCACTAGCTCATGGACTCTTGCTAATATGAATGAAATGATTTTATCAGGTAAGTTCTTACATAAATTATGTTTTTCGCTCCTTTCGCAACTTCAGGAGAGGACCAGCTGCAACCTCTGCTGCCGCAAAGCAAGGTAACGCTTCCCAGCCCAAAGCAACCTGGAAACCCTTGCAGTGCTGGAATAAAGGTAAACAGGCCAAGAAGCCTGCTCCTGCTACCAAGACAGCATGAAGGGGTAGCCCCCGATCCGGGATCGGATCTGGTAGGGGGCAGACTTTCTCTCTTTGCTCAGGCTTGGGCAAGAGACGTTCCGGATTAGAAATAGTTGCTCAGGGGTATCTTCTAGAATTCAAGGACTCTCCCCCAAGGGGAAGGTTCCACATTTCTCATTTGTCTTCAGATCAAACGAAGAAACAGGCGTTCTTACACTGTGTAGAAGATCTACTAAAAAGGGAGTGATACACCCAGTTCCAATTGCAGAACAAGGACTGGGCTTTTACTCAAACCTGTTCGTAGTTCCCAAAAAGGAAGGAACTTTCAGGCCAATCCTGGATCTAAAAATTCTAAACAAGTTCCTCAGAATTCCATCTTTCAAGATGGAAACCATTCGGACAATCTTGCCGATGATCCAGGAAGGTCAATATATGACTACCGTGGATCTAAAGGATGCATACCTACATATACCTATCCACAAAGATCACCATCAGTTTCTAAGGTTCGCCTTTCTGGACAAACATTACCAGTTTGTGGCCCTTCCTTTCGGGTTGGCCACCGCTCCCAGAATTTTCACAAAGGTGCTAGGGTCCCTTCTGGCGGTACTACGACCGCGGGGCATTGCAGTAGCACCTTACCTAGACGACATATTAATACAGGCGTCGTCCTTTCACAGAGCCAAGGCTCATACGGACATCGTTCTGGCCTTTCTAAGGTCTCACGGTTGGAAGGTGAACGTAGAAAAGAGTTCTCTGTCCCCGCTCACAAGGGTTCCCTTTCTGGGAACATTAATAGACTCTGTAGAAATGAAAATCTTTCTGACAGAGGTCAGGAAGTCAAAGCTGTTGAATACTTGCAGAGTTCTTCATTCCATTCCTCGGCCTTCCGTGGCTCAGTGCATGGAAGTAATTGGTTTAATGGTTGCGGCAATGGACGTAGTCCCTTTCGCCCGAATCCATCTCGGACCTCTGCAACTGTGCATGCTCAAACAGTGGAATGGAGATTACGCAGATTTATCTCCTCAAATTCAAATGGACCAAAAAACCAGAGACTCTCTTCTCTGGTGGTTGTCTCAAGATCACCTGTCTCAGGGAATGAGCTTCCGCAGACCGGAGTGGATCATTGTCGCGACCGATGCCAGTCTGGTAGGCTGGGGTGCGGTCTGGAACTCCCTGAAGGCTCAGGGACTATGGTCTCGGGAAGAATCTCTTCTCCCGATAAACATTTTGGAGTTGAGCGATATTCAATACGCTCCAGGCGTGGCCTCAACTAGCAGAGGTCAAATTCATCAGATTTCAGTCGGACAACATCACGATTGTAGCGTACATCAATCATCAGGGGGGAACAAAGAGTTCCCTAGCGTTGAAGGAAGTATCCAAGATTATCAAATGGGCGGAGGAGCACTCCTGCCATCTATCTGCAATTCACATCCCAGGAGTAGACAACTGGGAGGCGGATTTTCTAAGTCGTCAGACTTTCCATCCGGGGGAGTGGGAACTCCACCCGGAGGTTTTTGCTCAGCTAACTCAGCTTTGGGGCATTCCAGAGTTGGATCTGATGGCGTCCTGTCAGAACACCAAACTTCCCCTTTACGGATCCAGATCCAGGGATCCCAAGGCGGCATTGATAGATGCATTAATAGCGCCTTGGTCATTCAGTCTAGCTTATGTCTTTCCACCGTTTCCTCTTCTCCCTCGGCTAATAGTCAGAATCAAACAGGAGAAGGCTTCAGTAATTCTGATAGCGCCTGCGTGGCCACGCAGGACTTGGTATGCAGACCTAGTGGGCATGTCATCGGTCCCACCATGGAAACTGCCATCGAGACAGGATCTTCTAATCCAAGGTCCTTTCAAGCATCCAAATCTAGTTTCTCTGCAACTGACTGCTTGGAGATTGAACGCTTAATCCTAGCTAAGCGGGGTTTCTCTAAATCAGTTATAGATACTCTGATATAGGCCAGAAAGCCTGTCACCAGGAAAATTTACCATAAGATATGGCAGAAATATCTTTGTTGGTGTGAATCCAAGGGTTACTCGTGGAGTAAAGTTAGGATTCCAAGGATATTGTCTTTTCTCCAAGAAGGTTTGGAGAAAGGTCTGTCAGCTAGTTCCTTAAAGGGACAGATATCTGCTCTGTCTATTCTGTTACACAAGCGTCTGGCAGCTGTACCAGACGTTCAGGCGTTTGCACAGGCCTTAGTTAGAATCAAGCCTGTCTACAGACCTGTGGCTCCTCCATGGAGTCTAAATTTAGTTCTTTCAGTTCTTCAAGGGGTTCCGTTTGAACCTTTACATTCCATAGATATCAAGTTATTATCTTGGAAAGTTTTGTTTTTAGTAGCTATTTCTTCTGCTCGAAGAGTTTCAGAACTATCTGCTTTACAGTGTGATTCACCCTATCTGGTGTTCCATGCAGATAAGGTTGTTTTGCGTACTAAACCTGGTTTCCTTCCAAAGGTGGTTTCTAATAAGAATATTAACCAGGAAATCATTGTGCCTTCTCTGTGTCCTAATCCAGTTTCTAAGACGGAACGACTGTTGCACAATCTTGATGTGGTTCGTGCTTTAACCCCTTAATGACCACAGCACTTTTCCATTTTCTGTCCGTTTGGGACCAAGGCTATTTTTACATTTCTGCGGTGTTTGTGTTTAGCTGTAATTTTCCTCATACTCATTTACTGTACCCACACATATTATATACCGTTTTTCTCGCCATTAAATGGGCTTTCTAAAGATACCATTATTTTCATCATATCTTATAATTTACTGTAAAAAAAATTATAAAATGAGGAAAAAATGGAAAAAAACGCAGTTTTTCTAACTTTGACCCCCAAAATCTGTTACACATCTACAACCACTAAAAAACACCCATGCTAAATAGTTTCTAAATTTTGTCCTGAGTTTAGAAATACCCAATGTTTACATGTTCTTTGCTTTTTTTGCAAGTTATAGGGCAATAAATACAAGTAGCACTTTGCTATTTCCAAACCACTTTTTTTCAAAATTAGCGCTAGTTACATTGGGACACTGATATCTGTCTGGAATCCCTGAATATCCCTTGACATGTATATATATTTTTTTAGAAGACATCCCAAAGTATTGATCTAGGCCCATTTTGGTATATTTCATGCAACCATTTCACTACAAAATGCGATAAAAAAAAAAAAAATGTTCACTTTTTCACAAATGTTTTCACAAACTTTAGGTTTCTCATTGAAATTATTTACAAACAACTTGTGCGATTATGGCATACATGGTTGTAAATGTTTCTCTGGGATCCCCTTTGTTCAAAAATAGCAGACATATATGGCTTTGGCATCGCCTTTTGGTATTTAGAAGGCCGCTAAATGCCGCTGCGCACCACACGTGTATTATGCCCAGCAGTGAAGGGGTTAATTAGGGAGCATGTAGGGAGCTTGTAGTTTTAATTTTAGCTTTAGTGTAGTGAGGTAGACAACCCAAAGTATTGATCTAGGCCCATTTTGGTATATTTCATGCTACCATTTCACCGCCAAATGCGAACAAATAAAAATAAAACGTAAAATTTTCCCAATTTTAGGTTTCTCACTAAAATTATTTACAAACAGCTTGTGCAATTATGGCATAAATGGTTGTAAAAGCTTCTCTGGGATCCCCTTTGTTCAGAAATAGCAGACATATATGGCTTTGGCTTTGCTTTTTGGTAATTAGAAGGCAGCTAGATGCCGCTGCGCACCATACATTTATAATGCCCAGCAGTGAAGGGGTTAATTAGGGAGCTTTTAGGGAGCTTGCAGGGTTAATTTTAGCTTTAGTGTAGGCATCAACCTCCCACATGACACATCACACCCCCAGATCCCTCCCAAACAGCTCTCTTCCCTCCCCCACAATTGTCCCCGCCATCTTAAGTACTGGCAGTAAGTCTGCCAGTACTAAAATAAGAGTTTTTTTGGGGTTTTTTTTTAAAAAAAATAATAATTCTGTTCTGTAGTATCCTCCCTTAGCCCCTAACCTCCCTGATCCCCCCCCCCCCAAACAGCTCTCTAACCCCCCTCTCTCTGCCTTATTGCACCATATTGGGTACTGGCAGCTGTCTGCCAGTGCCCAGTTTGAAATGAAATATGTTTTTTTTTATTTTTTTTTTAAAAAAATACTATTTTCTGTAGTGTAGCTGCCCTCCCTCAACCCCCCAACCCCTACCAGATCGCTAAACATTTGAGCTGCTAAAGTTTTGAGCTGCCCACCCTCACTCCCACCGAGTACCATCATTGTTTCATAGTGTAGGGTTCCCACCCGCCCGCGCGCTCGCCCCCGCTCCCGTGCACGCGCGCGCCTGCTCCCGTGCACGCGCGCGCCTGCTCCCGTGCACGCGCGCGCCTGCTCCCGTGCACGCGCGCGCCTGCTCCCGTGCACGTGCGCGACTGCTCCCGTGCACACGCGCGCGCACCCGCAATCGATCCCGCCCCCCTTCCCACCGATTGCCGCCCACCTGCCTCCCTTGGTAAGCTCCCACCCACCAACGAACATGGCCATCAATGGCCGATGCAGAGAGGGCCACAGGGTGGCTCTCTCTGCATCGGACGGCTAAAAAATGTTATAGCAGGATGCCTCAATATCGAGGCATCACTGCTATAACATGAAAGCAGTTGGAAGTGATCAGGATCGCTTCCACTGCTTTCAAAGACCAACGACGTACAGGGTACGTCCTTGGTCATTAACTGCATTTTTTTGCAGGACGTACCCCATACGTCGTTGGTCGTTAAGGGGTTAAAGTTCTATTTAAAAGCAACTAAAGATTTCAGACAAACATCATCCTTGTTTGTTGTGTATTCTGGTAAGAGGAGAGATCAGAAAGCGACTGCTACCTCTCTTTCATTCTGGATGAAAAGCATCATCCGATTGGCTTATGAGACTGCTGGTAAGCAGCCTCCTGAACGAATTACAGCTCATTCCACCAGAGCTGTGGCTTCCACATGGGCTTTCAAGAATGAGGTTTCTGTTGAACAGATTTGTAAGGCAGCGACTTGGTCTTCACTGCATACATTCGCCAAATTTCACAAATTCGATACTTTTGCTTCTTCGGAGGCTATTTTTGGGAGAGAGGTTTTGCAAGCAGTGGTGCCTTCCGTTTAGGTTACCTGACTTGTTCCCTCCCTTCATCCATGTCCTATTGCTTTGGTATTGGTATCCCACAAGAAAGGATGAATCCGTGGACTGAATACACCAAGTAAGAGAAAACAGAATTTATGCTTACCTGATAAATTACTTTCTCTTACAGGTGTATTCAGTCCACGGCCCGCCCTGATATTTAAGTCAGGTTCAAATTTTATTTACAATAACTACAGTCACCACTGCACCCTATGGTTTTCCTTTTTCTCCTAACCGTCGGTCGAATGACTGGGGGGGCGGAGCCTGAGGGGAGCTATATGGACAGCTTTGCTGTGTGCTCTCTTTGCCACTTCCTGTAGGGATTGAGAATATCCCACAAGTAAGGATGAATCCGTGGACTAAATACACCTGTAAGAGAAAGTAATTTATCAGGTAAGCATACATTCTTTTTTTGTTGTTGTTTTTTTTTTTAGTAATTTCACATTGTAAAAGGTGATTAATTCTGTTTTCTGTTTGCACATTTATATGGTATTGATTACCTAATTATTTGCTGCATTTTTTCCCCCTGAAAGGCATTTATAATAGTTTTTTTTTATTGTCTTTAAATAGTAACCATCATATTTATTTTATTAGAAATGTATATGTATGATGATTCGAGGACTGGATGATAAATATTTTAAAACCTTGTTGTAGCTTTGTATTTAGATGGTTTAGGATCTTTTGATTTGTAAGTCTTAGAGCCACATGTAATGACCAGATTCTGTTAATTTATATGAAAATCGTAAAATAAAATATAAAAAAAAACGGTTAGGAATTTCCTTTATTCCATATCTCTTCGACAGATTTTGGATTTTGTCAAAATGGGTGCCTTTCATTCTGATGATATGACATTATTTTATTTTCTCCTTTTCTCATATACAGTAGAGCAAACTGGTGCAGCTCAGTTTGATGGACTGTTAGTTGGGGGAGTTGTTTGCCTTAAATCTTTATTTGTTTATGTAAATCTATGCCTGTGTTTGTCCCTGCTCAGTTGTGTGTGAATTGTGCTGAGCTGCTTTCTAATTCTAGACAGGCGTATCTGTGCTCTAGTGCAGAGTAGTAAAATGGCGTTTCCCTTTGTGATATCTATCTGGAAGGAGTTCTGAGTGTTATTGCAAGGTTACAGATTATATCCATTCTAATATGTCTCAGTTTGTAGCTGCTATACCACCCCCCCAAAGCGTCAATCAACTGCTGAGGGTCACTTTCCTCACAGCAAGTTTTCCCCTGAGTCTTTTATGTTAATTGAACTGTCTAGTTCCCTGTTATTGGAAGGAGAAGTTCAGATTCTGAATGTTCCTCAGACAAGGATTCATCTTGTGACTTGCAGAACTCCCCTCAGGACTTAGTGTGGGAAAATGTGTCCTGTCATTTTAAGCTTGAGACTAGCCATGCCTTATTAAGGGATGTGCCGCCTACTCTGGAGATTGACAGGAAACTGGAAGGTTTACATAGATATTTTCTCTTCTGCCAGGCTACTTTTTGCATCCTGCTGTCAGTGTGGCCTTTATGACTTGAAGCTATGTCAGTCTGGTGTGATAGCCTCTCTGAGGTTATCTAGATCAGCGGTCGTCAACTAGTGGTCCATGAGAAGTTGTGGGTGGTCCTTAACACCATCAAGCAGGAATTCATCTTATCTGATTGTGTCACCCCCGTCGCACCGCAACTCCCTACAGCGCCTGGCTGGACATCAGTGAAAACCGATGGAGGAGGAGTTAAATTACAATCTCCTTACTCAAGTTGCGTAGTACTGCACAACTTGAGTAGCTAGATTGTATTTTTAACTCCTCTCGCCCAGAGCGCTGCTCAGAGGAAAATGCTTCCATTCTAAAGCCAGCAGAGGTATATTGTATAGTCTTGGCTTGAAATAGTGGAATTAAAGTATATAAAAAAAGAAAATCTTAAAAAAAAAATCTCTCTTATTTTTCATTTATTTTCTTCCCTTTACCTGTCTTTGTAGTAGTTTTCCTAATTCCTTCAGATGGACTTATATCACTGTTTGTCTTCCTCCATATTCTTTTATTTTTTTTAAATAAAATTATTAGAATGAAAAATAATATTCCACCTAAATTCCAGTAATTGCCATCCAGCAGATCAGCCATGTCCCACCATTGTTATAGTAATTGCCAGTAACATCAGTCGTAGTTAGCTCACATCCATTTTGAGAGCTTTCTGATATAAACTTAATTTATGACTCCGATGTCTGTCCATGATTATAAGTAGTTTTACATAATTCCTAACTGGGGAGGTAACTTGGAAGTATTGTGGTCCTTTTAAACATTATTTCTCTTGTAAGGTGTATCCAGTCCACGGATCATCCATTACTTGTGGGATATTCTCCTTCCCAACAGGAAGCTGCAAGAGGACCACCCACAGCAGAGCTGTCTATATAGCTACTCCTCTCCCTGCCACCTCCAGTCATTCTCTTGCAGCTCTCGACGAGAAAGGAAGTAGTTATAGAGATGTGGTGTAATTTAGTTGTTTTTCTTCAAATCAAAAGTTTATTTTCAAATGGTACCGGAGTTGTACTATTTTGGTCTCAGGCAGAAAGTAGAAGAAGAGTCTGCCTGTGGTCTTTAAAGATCTTAGCAGGTTGTAACTAAGATCCATTGCCGTTCTCACACATAATTGAAGAGAGAGGTAACTTCAGCTGGGGAATGGCGTGCAGGGTTTCCTGCTATGAGGTATGTGCAGTTTTAATTTTTCTAGAGAAATGTAAATGCTAGAAAATGCTGTTAATACCGGATTTATCTGAGGTAAGCCTGATTACAGTGATTTAACAACAACTAGTATCATGCTTGCTGTTAAAGGTAATACTCTTATTATTGTTTCACATTACTGACATATAAAACGTTTGCTGGAAGTGCTTAAACGTTTTTTATATGCATATTGGTGATAAAACTTTATTGGGGCTTAGTTTTTTCCACTTGGCTGGCTAAATTTTGCCTAGGGATAGTTTTGTTAGGCCTCTCACTGTGAATACATAAGTGGGAGCGACCTAATTTCGCGCCTAAATGCGCATTAGATTTTGCAGCCTGAGATATCCCGTTTCCCTGAAGGAGTCCCCTGAATGCTTAGGACCTCTCTGAAGGGTTTTTGTGCTTTCCAAAGTCGATTGTATGGGAAGGTAGGGCCACAGCAGAGCTGTGGCAGTTTGTTGTGACTGTTAAAAAACGTTTATTTCGTTTTTTTGATCCGTGTTTGAAACTAAGGGGTTAATCATCCCTTTGCAAGTGGGTGCAATGCTCTGTTAGCCTATTATACACACTGTAAAAATTTCGTTTGATTTACTGCTTTTTATCACTGTTTTTCAAATTCTGACATTTTTTATTTTTCTTAAAGGCACAGTACCGTCTTTATTTTTTGCTTGTTTACTTTCATTAAAGTGTTTTCCAAGCTTGCTGGTCTCTTTGCTAGTCTGTTTAAACATGTCTGACATAGAGGAAACTCCTTGTTCATTATGTTTAGAAGCCATGGTGGAACCCCCTCTTAGAATGTGTACCAAATGTACTGATTTCACTTTAAGTAATAAAGATCATATTCTGTCTTTAAAAGATTTATCACCAGAGGAAACTGACAAGGGGGAAGTTATGCCGACTTACTTGCCTCACGTGTCAGAACCTTTAACTCCCGCTCAAGAGGCGCCAAGTACATCTAGTGCGCCCATGGCGTTTACTTTACAAGACATGGCGGCAGTCATGGATAATACCCTTTCAGCGGTATTATCCAGACTACATGGGTTACGAGGAAAGCGAGACAGCTCTGGGGTTAGAAGGAATACAGAGCACTCTGACGCTTTAGTAGCTATGTCTGATACCCCCTCACAATATACAGAAGCTGAGGAAGGAGAGCTTCTTTCTGTCTGTGATTTTTCTGACTCAGGGAAGATGCTTCAACCTGATTCTGATATGTCAACATTTAAATTTAAGCTTGAACACCTCCGCGTTTTGCTCAGGGAGGTTTTAGCTACTCTGAATGACTGTGACACCATTATAGTGCCAGAGAAAATGTGCAGATTGGAAATACTATGCAGTGCCTGTTTACACTGATGTTTTTCCAATACCTAAAAGGTTTTCAGAGATTATTACTAAGGAATGGGATATACCAGGTGTTCCGTTCTCTCCCCCTCCTGTCTTTAAGAAAATGTTTCCCATAGATTCTACCACACGGGACTTATGGCAAACGGTCCCTAAGGTGGAGGGAGCAGTTTCTACCCTAGCTAAGCGTACTACTATCCCTGTCGAGGACAGTTGTGCTTTCTTAGATCCAATGGATAAAAAGTTAGAGGGTTACCTTAAGAAAATGTTTATTCAACAAGGTTTTATTCTACAGCCTCTTGCATGCATTGCCCCGGTCACTGCTGCTGCGGCCTTCTGGTTTGAGTCTCTGGAAGAGGCCTTACAGGTCGAGACCCCATTGGATGATATACTTGACAAGCTTAGAGCACTTAAGCTAGCCAATTCATTTGTTTCTGATGCCATTGTTCATTTAACTAAACTAACGGCTAAGAATTCTGGTTTTGCTATTCAGGCGCGTAGGGCGCTATGGCTTAAATCATGGTCAGCTGACGTTACTTCAAAGTCTAAGCTTCTTAATATTCCCTTCAAGGGGCAGACCCTATTCGGGCCTGGATTGAAGGAGACCATTTCTGATATTACTGGAGGAAAAGGACATGCCCTTCCTCAGGATAGGTCTAACAAGTTAAGGACCAAACAAACTAATGTTCGTGCCTTTCGAAACTTTAAGACGAGTGCGGCATCAACTTCCTCTAATACAAAACAAGAGGGAAATTTTGCCCAGTCCAAGCCGGTCTGGAGACCTAACCAGACTTGGAACAAAGGTAAGCAGGCCAAGAAACCTGCTGCTGCCTCTAAGACAGCATGAAGGATTGGCCCCCGATCCGGTAATGGATCTAGTAGGGGGCAGACTTTCTCTTTTCGCCCAGGTTTGGGCAAGAGATGTCCAGGATCCCTGGGCGTTGGAAATTGTGTCCCAGGGATATCTTCTGGACTTCAGAGCTTCCCCTCCAAAAGGGAGGTTTCACCTTTCACAATTATCTGCAAACCAGATAAAGAGAGAGGCATTCTTACATTGTGTTCAAGACCTCCAAGTTATGGGAGTGATCCACCCAGTTCCAAAGGAGTAACAGGGTCAAGGTTTCTATTCAAATCTATTTGTGGTTCCCAAAAAAGAGGGAACCTTCAGACCAATATTAGATCTCAAGATCCCAAACAAATTTCTCAGGGTCCCATCATTCAAGATGGAGATTATTCGAACCATCCTACCTATGATCCAGGAGGGTCAATACATGACTACTGTGGACTTAAAGGATGCTTATCTTCACATTCCGATACACAAAGATCATCAGGTTTCTCAGGTTTGCCTTCTTAGACAGGCATTACCAGTTTGTGGCTCTTCCCTTTGGGTTAGCTACAGCTCCAAAAATCTTTACGAAGGTTCTGGGGTCACTTCTGGCGGTCCTAAGGCAGCGGGGCATTGCAGTAGCCCCTTACTTAGACAACATTCTGATACAGGCGTCAAATTTCCAAATTGCCAAGTCTCATACGGACATCGTTCTGGCATTCCTGAGGTTGCATAGGTGGAAGGTGAACGAAAAGAAGAGTTCTCGATCCCCTCTCACAAGAGTTTCCTTTCTGGGAACTCTGATAGATTCTGTAGAAATGAGAATTTACCTGACAGAGGCCAGGTTATCAAAACTTCTAAATTCTTGCTGTGATCTTTATTCTACTTCTCGCCCTTCGGTGGCTCAGTGTATGGAAGTAATCTGCTTAATGGTAGCGGCAATGGACATAGTTCCGTTTGCCCACCTACATCTCAGACCGCTGCAACTCTGCATGCTCAGTCAGTGGAATGGGGATTACACAGATTTGTCCCCTCTACTAAATCTGGATCAAGAGACCAGGGATTCTCTTCTCTGGTGGCTATCTCGAGTCCATCTGTCCAAAGGTATGACCTTTCGCAGGCCAGATTGGACAATAGTAACTACAGACGCCAGCCTTCTGGGCTGGGGGGCAGTCTGGAACTCCCTGAAGGCTCAGGGATCGTGGACTCAGGAGGAGGTTCTCCTCCCGATAAACATTCTGGAACTAAGAGCAATATTCAATGCTCTTCAGGCTTGGCCTCAGCTAGCGACAATGAGGTTCATCAGATTTCAGTCGGACAACATCACTACTGTAGCTTACATCAACCATCAAGGGGGAACAAGGAGTTCCCTAGCGATGTTGGAGGTTTCAAAGATTATTCGTTGGGCAGAGATTCACTCTTGCCACCTATTAGCTATCCATATCCCAGGAGTAGAGAACTGGGAGGCGGATTTTCTAAGTCGACAGACCTTTCAACCGGGGGAGTGGGAGCTCCATCCGGAGGTGTTTGCACAGTTGATTCAACGTTGGGGCAAACCAGAACTGGATCTCATGGCGTCTCGCCAGAACGCCAAGCTTCCTTGTTACGGATCCAGGTCCAGGGATCCCAAGGCAGCGCTGATAGATGCTCTAGCAGCGCCTTGGTCCTTTAACCTGGCTTATGTGTTTCCACTGTTTCCTCTGCTCCCTCGTCTGATTGCCAAAATCAAGCAGGAGAGAGCATCAGTGATTTTGATAGCACCTGCGTGGCCACGCAGGACTTGGTATGCAGATTTGGTGGACATGTCATCCTTTCCACCATGGACTCTGCCTCTAAGACAGGACCTTCTACTTCAGGGTCCTTTCAACCATCCAAATCTAATTTCTCTGCGACTGACTGCCTGGAGATTGAACGCTTGATTTTATCAAAGCGTGGCTTCTCCGAGTAAGTCATTGATACCTTAATTCAGGTACGAAAGCCTGTCACCAGGAAAATCTATCATAAGATATGGTGTAAATATCTTCATTGGTGTGAATCTAAGGCTTACTCATGGAGTAAGTTCCGGATTCCTAGGATATTGTCTTTTCTCCAAGATGGATTGGAGAAGGGTTTGTCAGCGAGTTCCTTAAAGGGACAGATTTCTGCTTTGTCTATTCTTTTGCACAAGCGTCTGGCGGATGTTCCAGACGTTCAGGCATTTTGTCAGGCTTTAGTTAGAATCAAGCCTGTGTTTAAACCTGTTGCTCCGCCATGGAGTTTAAATTTAGTTCTTACAGTTCTTCAAGGGGTTCCGTTTGAACCCTTGCATTCCATAGATATCAAGCTTTTATCTTGGAAAGTTCTGTTTTTGGTAGCTATCTCCTCGGCTCGTAGAGTTTCTGAGTTATCTGCCTTACAGTGTGATTCCCCTTATCTGATCTTCCATGCAGATAAGGTAGTTTTGCTTACCAAACCTGGGTTTTTTCCTAAGGTGGTATCTAATAAGAATATCAATCAGGAGATTGTTGTTCCGTCATTGTGTCCTAATCCTTCTTCAAAGAAGGAACGTCTATTACACAATCTTGACGTGGTTCGTGCTTTTAAAGTTTTATTTACAAGCTTCTAAAGATTTTCGTCAAACATCTGCATTGTTTGTTGTCTACTCTGGACAGAGGAGAGGCCAAAAGGCTTCGGCAACTTCTCTTTCGTTTTGGCTAAGGAGTATAATATGCTTAGCTTATGAGACTGCTGGCCAGCAGCCTCCTGAAAGGATTACAGCTCATTCTACTAGAGCGGTAGCTTCCACATGGGCTTTTAAAAATTAGGCTTCTGTTGAACAGATTTGTAAGGCGGCGACTTGGTCTTCGCTTCATACTTTTTCAAAGTTCTATAAATTTGATACTTTTGCTTCTTCTGAGGCTATTTTTGGGAGAAAGGTTTTACAGGCAGTGGTACCTTCCATTTAAGTACCTGCCTTGTCCCTCCCTTCATCCGTGTCCTATAGCTTTGGTATTGGTATCCCACAAGTAATGGATGATCCGTGGACTAGATACACCTTACAAGAGAAAACATATTTTATTTTATTTATTTTGGTGTATCCAGTCCACGGCCCGCCCTGTCATTTTAAGGCAGGTATATTTTATTTTTAAACTTCAGTCACCACTGCACCCTATGGTTTCCCCTTTCTCTTGCTTGTCTTCGGTCGGATGTGGTAGGGAGAGGAGGAGCTATATAGACAGCTCTGCTGTGGTTGGTCCTCTTGCAGCTTCCTGTTGGGAAGGAGAATATCCCACAAGTAATGGATGATCCGTGGACTGGATACACCACAAAAGAAATAAATTATGTTTTTTAATAATGTTTATTAATCTGTCTTCATCTGTCATTTGGAAGTATTCTCTGTTCTGACAGTCAATTAGTTAATTCCAAAAAACAATTCTTAAAAATGTGTAAATATATACATAATGTAAATGTAGCTATGGTTATACTAGTTATGTACAGTATGTGTGTGTATATATATGTATATATATATATATATATATATATATATATATATATATATATATATATATATATATATATATATATATATACATACACACACACATTATAGAGGTTTGTACCTTTTTTAAAAAAAATCATGTTAGTGGTCCACAGGATTCAAAATTATGAGTTTAGTGGTCCCTGAGGTCCAAAAGGTTGGTGACCCCTGATTTAGATGGCATGGCCTCTCATAGCCTCTTCCTTCAGTCACAAGCTGTTCCCTATTGTCTAGGGCTTGGGACCCTTAGGCAGTTCTGGTGGATGCACTAGTGCTGCTGTTGTTATTTTAGGCTGATTTAAATTTTTCCTTAGTTTGTGATGCTATTCAGGGTCATAGCCAGAATTAAACAGGTGGGAGCATCAGTGATTCTGATTTCTCCTGCATGGTCTCCTGGAACTTGTTACACAGAACCCATTCAGATGTCCTCTAGTCCACCTTGGCATTTACCCTTCAGGATAGATCTTCTAGGAAGGTGCCATTTCTTTGTTGGAACCCGAGAACAGTAGCTTTGACAGCTTGAGGATTGAACACCTGATTTTGTCTAACAGAGGTAAATCTGTTAAGATTAAGACCTTAATCTAGGCTAGAGAACCTGTGACTTGGTGTATCTATAATAAGGTGTAAAAGGCATATTTGGCTTGGTTTGCAGCCAGGGGGCATTGATGTGAATATTTTAGGATTTCAGGAATGTTTAGAGAAAGTTTTGTCTGAGTTCTCTGATTTCTGCTTTGTCTGTGCTATATCATAGGAAGATTGCTTAGATTACAGATATACAGACATTTGTTTAGGCGGTGGTCTATATTAAACCAGTGATTCAGCCAGATGATGCTCCTTGTAGTCTGAACTTGATGTTGATGGCACTTCAAGACTCAGCCTTTGAAACTATACATGGGTTAGATCTTCAACTGTTTTCTTGGAAAGTTCTGTTCTTTTTAGATATTTTCTCAGCTAGCAGTGTTTCTTAACTTTCAGCTTTGTCATGTAAACCTGTTTGACTTATTTTTCATCAGGATAAGACTGTTTTTAGTTCATTCCTTGCTAAGGTAGTTTATTTGGATACTATTAATCAGGAAATTGTGGCTTATTTCTTGTGTCCAGCTGATGCGGCTTTTGGCAGGAAATGTACTGTGGGTGGTTTTGGCTCATCCGTAACAACCTGTACACCTGTATTTGTCCTGACTTATCTCATAGTGGTAACAAAGGTAAAAAGTGGTCTCCAATAATGCAAAAAAGACTTTTATTCAATAATGTAGGACAGGACCCAAAGGAAAACACAACGTTTCGGGGTCAGTACCGCTTAATCATGTGATGCATATGACATCAATTCTCATTACTTTTATGGGACCCGTAAAAGTAACGAGAATTTATGTCATATGTATCACATGATTAAGGGGTACTGACCCCAAAGTGTTGTGTTTTCTTTTGGGTCCTGTCCTACATTATTGAATAAAAGTATTTTTTTGCATTATTGGAGACAACTTTATACCTTTGCTTCTACTGAGTTTGTGAATTTGGCAACTACTCACTGTGGTACTCCTCATTAGACTGTGCTGGCTTCTATCTTTGATTCCTTATCTCATAGTGGTTTCACAGACTTTACTGCTTTTGTATTAGACCCCACTTGTAATGATCTCATAGACTTTTTACCATCTTCTTAAAAGAAAGATACGTATGTTTTAGTCCTTTCCAGTGTTCCAACCTCTCTGGTATCCTTACTTGGCTATACTTTAGACTAGGATACCAGAGAAGTGGGAAGAATTAAAAGCTTTTGGAATATTATGGTATCTCTGCCTCCTCCTAGTGGCCAGGCGTTGAATCCCATGAGTAATGGCTTGTGCACTTTCACCACCATGAAAAAAATTAATAAATTAGGCAAGCATACATTTTGTTTTCATTAAGGGTGATGAGTACACAAGCTATTATACAGCTGGTGTCAGGACATTCTATTAGATAACCATTTAAAAGTTTGTATCTAATTTTATAATAATTTTAGACAGCTAAATGAAGCCCACTGATTTCTGAATGTATATGCAGGATATTTAATAATTATATCATGTTTTTTTTTTTTTGTATGTGTTTTTTTTTCTCTTCCTAAAATGATTGTTTTGTTTTAGATTCTAGCCAAGAGTACACCGATTCTACTGGAATAGATGTACATGAATTTTTAGTGAACACACTGAAAAACAACCCAAGGTATAGTATAATGGTACCATGTAATATATTTGTACATTTTATTTTAAAACATACATTTTAATAAAAAAATAACTCAATGTTTTCTACTATCCTTGGAAATGGTAGAATTCTGCTTAGGAGGTTTTAAATATTAAACCGAAATTAAACGCCTTTTGCTTTTGTGTGAAAACTGTTTGTTCTACACTTTCTAGAGAGGCCATATATCAAATTCTCTTATGTGTGTTTATCAACACATTTATTTGCATTTTGAAGAAAGCCTTAAGCAGTATGCAATTTTAAGAGTCTTTTCAATTTACTTCTGTTGTCAAATCTACTTTTATTTTTTATGGCATCCTTTGTTGAACATGTACATAGGTCAGCTCAGAAGCAGCACTACTGTGTTCTAGCTGGTGGCTACACACTCATGCCTCTTGTCATTGGCTCACCATGTTTGTTCAGTGTGCTCCCATTAGTGCATTGCTGCTCTTTAAAGGGACAATAAAATCATAATTAAACTTTCATGATTCAAATGGATCATGTCATTATTTATCACAGTATAGCATTTTCTTTTCCTTTAAGTAATTTGATTATGGCAAAAATGAAACCTTTTCTAGAGAGAAATTTTTTTTATTTTATTTTTTTTAATGTTAATTATCCCCCCCCCCCCCCCCATACAGTCATTCATGGTGATGTAAAACCAAATGTTTTTGTGTCTCTTTAAACCTATTACATTGTTCTAAATTAACTTTAACAGTCATGTTGAATAGCAGTTGTAAGGCTGTAAGGCTCTCCTACATGCTTTTACATTACATGCTTTTACATTACATGTTTTGCTCTAGGATAAAATTTCACAGTGGACGTTTGTTGCATATACTTGCAAGGGTGTATCTAGTTATATCTCTCCACTCCCCTTTCTCCACCCTCTCTCTCTCCACCCTCTCTCTTTCTCATAAAAACCCAATTAAAAACATAAAGGACAGGAAGAAAGAGAAAAAATATAGTTAAAGATTCATCAATCATGTGCTGGAGTTGGGGCAATTGATTTCCCTGTATAACACATGCATACCTAGGTACTCAAAGGTCACCTCCTGCCTGCAAGCATCCAGGGTGGGCGGGCCTATACATAGTAACAGTTAACAGCAACAGCAATTTAACATTTAACAGTAAAAGCAATTGTCAAGGTTCCCAAGACCTACTTACAGCAAAATCCAAAGGCCACTTCTCTCTGCTTATCCTCCTTGATCTGTCTGCAGCCTTTGACACTGTTGACCACCCACATTTGCTCCAAAACCCTCCAATCCTTCGGCATCTGCGACATAGCTCTCTCGTGGTTGTCTTCCTATCTATCTAACCGTACCTTTAGTACAGGGCTCTACAAACCCAGGAGCCTGGGAGCCACTGGCTCCTAGAATTTTACCCCTGGCTCCTAACTTTTTGGGTTATTGTCCCATTTAAATTATACATTGCCTGCTTATTTTTACCTTTGTACAACTACTCTTTGCACCCTGTCTTTTATCCAGTAATTTATCCATGAGCTAACATATTTTCAGCTATCCCCAGTCCTTTAATTTTGTACATTAATCACTCATGTGGCACTGTATCAAAAGCCTTTGCAAAATCCAAGTATATCACATAGACTGATTCCCCATTATCTATATTTTTACTTACTTCCTCGTAGAATCTTATTAGATTAGTTTGACATGATCTATTTCTCATAAAGCCATGCTGATTTGAACTCATAATCTTGTTTACACAAATATATTCATCAATATAATTCCTTATAATCCCTTCAAGTATCTTCTCCACTATTGATGTCAGACTAAATGGTCTCTAGTTTGCCTGGATCAGCCCTGCTTTCCTTTTTAAAGAGTGGCACATCATCAGCTTTACACTTGTCCTGGGGTACTATCCCTGAGGATAATGAGCCTTGAAAAATTAGGAGTAGAGATTTGTCTATAACCGTGCATAGAGTGATATATGAATCCTTGCTTAATACAAAGAGCGTGCTTTGATGCGTTGATTGTTTTTATTTTTTTATTTGGCAACATTATTGAATTATAGCACTGACTTTATAGCTACATCATAGATGAGCATTGAATTAGAATTAGGGCAATTAGCCAGAATTCTGTGAAAGGGGTTTATCCTGAATGTTTGCAGCAGGAGGTTGCCTTTGATTAATGTTGATCGAGAAGTCTTACCATCTCCACGTGTGTATAGGTCCCCTTATTTTTAAGTTTTATATAGGGGATCTGTAGTGGATCTGTAGTGGAATTACAGATGATAAAGTGAATTTCATCTCATCTGAGATCTCATATATATTCTTTTTTATCCTGTTCTTTATGTTTCTAATTGGGTTTCAATAAAGAATTTATATTTTTTTATTAACTCATTAAAATTTGGTTTTCTTTTTAAATGTAGTGTTTGGCACTAATGGGAAGATAAGTGTGTTTTCTCTCTCTCTCTCCTCTCTTCTTCTCTCTTCTTCTCTCTTCTTCTCTCTTCTTCTCTCTTCTTCTCTCTTCTTCTCTCTTCTTCTCTCTTCTTCTCTCTTCTTCTCTCTTCTTCTCTCTTCTTCTCTCTTCTTCTCTCTTCTTCTCTCTTCTTCTCTCTTCTTCTCTCTCTCTTTCTTCTTAAATGGAAAGAGTCCACAGCTGCATTCATTACTATTGGCAAATAAGAACCTGGCCACCAGGAGGAGGCAAAGACAACCCAGCCAAAGGCTTAAATATTCCTCCCACTCCCCTCATCCCCCAGTCATTCTTTGCCTTTCGTCCCAGGAGGATGGCAAAGAAGTGTCTTTAATATTTGTTTTTTGTCTCTTATGGAGGGTAGTACTCTTCGGCATGGGACAGAAGTTTTAAGTAGTCCTGTCAGTCTCTCAGTGAGGGCTTGGATGAAAGTTAGAGTCCAGAGATGCAGGGAGAGTCTTTCTGCGAAACCATCCCGAGTTATATTAACTCCTCAAGCAATCGGCGCTGTCGAACTTCGCTCTGCTGCCTGCTTTCTTCTCTCAAGTCTATGGCGGAGGCGATGCCACTATTCATTACACTTGAAAAGCCGTGTTCCTGTTCCACGGCGTAGATTCCAGTAAGATCGTTTCATTTTACTTTATCGTCAATGTACTTTAATGTGAATGTTTTCCCGAGAGGCTACCACCTTTGCGGGTCTAACTATATGACATACGGTTCTCAGTGAGTCTCTGTTAGTATCTTGGAATCGAGGGTTAATATCTCCTGAGGGGGGTTATTGAACAGGGGTTTATAATGTTTGTGATTCAACCTGCTTATGTGTGATGTGTATGGGCTCGTGGTTGGAACTTTGAGGCCTTTGGAAGTGACACAGCCTTTTGGTTGGGCACGCTTTTTTGGACTGTACGATTCACCTTGTGTTCGGGCGTGGTTACGCTCCGTTCCCCATTTCCGCATTCCTGACCGTTTGGTGAAGGAGATATTCTAGTCCGCAGGGGTCTGGTTATAGGAGGTGGTGAGTGCCCCAGCCATTGTGGGTGTCAGGTGCCGTTTTTATATTGATATTTCCTCTATCTATATTGATATTTCCTCTATCCCGTTATGAAGGATTCTGATGCTGAGACTGTGCTCGTTTCAGATTCTGATACAGAGACTATTTTAATTTCAGATTCACATTCTGTGTCCGGTGATGACTTCGGATTGGCCTCGTTGACACATGTCGACCAGTTTTGTTCTGTATGCCATATGAGAGCGCCTGGTTCCTTTGGCTCGGGGAATCAGGGGGACTGTTGAGCCATCTGTCTCTGGGGACCCCGTACTCCCAGAAACGAGTTTCTTACCAATTCATTCTTCTACACATGCTCGTAACCCAGTTTTTGGTTCCTCCATGCGGGGTGGCATGTTCCCCCCCCAGAGGTTGCAGCATGTTTTCGCTTCCAGATATTGTTAGCGATGGTCCGTCTGCAGAGTCCAGACGTTCATTTGAGATTGTGCTCGTGCCCTATTGTCCCGGGTCTTCCACCTTGGGGTGGGCCTCTACAGTTCCCAGCATGTGTAGCTGTTCTGGAGTGTTGTGCCTTTCATTACAGGATTGCATGCCTTTGCGTGTTGCTTAGACATCTTTTTCAGTTATTGAATGACCCTATCGTTAACAGATATTGGAACTTTCAGTCTAATAATGAGAATAGTGCACCTCATTAGACATGTGGTTTTTTTGTAAGATAGGGCTCAGTTTGGCTGGTCTTGCGGGGAGACCTGTGTCTTTTGGGCGTTAACCTTAGAACTGCCTTGTATTTTATTTTGTATCCGATGGGATGTCTTTTCTTTGTGTTTGCTTCCTTCGGGAACCATCTGGGATCGATACTCTTTGTTACTTCTTCGGAAGTTGTTTGGACATGTTAGTCCTATGTTTAATAATGTCTGTTTTCCTTTTTTTCCCCTATGAGAATTCATGCAGCTTGCTGGTTAGGACCCTGAGTACAGGCTGGTCCTGTCGGGTTAGTTTGGTTTTTGTGGCTGTTCAGACACATGGCACAGTTTCTGCTGGATCGGTGCTGGATCGGTGAGTGCTCAAGTTATAATTGTTTTTTATGTTCATCTAAGCATTTGTGATTCTCCTTATCTGATTTTTCATGCAGATAAGGTAGTTCTGCATACCAAATCTGGGTTTTTACCTAAGGTGGTTTCTAACAAGAATATCAATCAAGAGATTGTTGTTCCATCATTGTGTCCTAATCCTTCTTCGAAGAAGGAACGTCTCTTACATAATCTGTACATAGTCCGTGCCTTGAAGTTTTACTTACAAGCTACTAAAGATTTTCGCCAAACATCTTCCCTGTTTGTCGTTTACTCTGGACAGAGGAGAGGTCAAAAAGCTTCGGCAACCTCTCTTTCCTTTTGGCTTCGGATATAATTCGCTTAGCCTATGAGACTTCTGGACAGCAGCCCCCTGAAAGGATTACAGCTCATTCTACTAGAGCTGTGGCTTCCACCTGGGCCTTTTAAAATGAGGCCTCTGTTGAACAGATTTGCAAGGCTGCGACTTGGTCTTCGCTTCACACCTTTTCAACATTTTACAAATTTGATACTTTTGCTTCTTCGGAGGCTGTTTTTGGGAGAAAGGTTCTTCAGGCAGTGGTTCCTTCCGTTTAATCCTGCCTTGTCCCTCCCATCATCCGTGTACTTTAGCTTTGGTATTGGTATCCCATAAGTAATGGATGATCCGTGGACTGGATACACTTAACAAGAGAAAACATAATTTATGCTTACCTGATAAATTTATTTCTCTTGTAGTGTATCCAGTCCACGGCCCGCCCTGTCCTTTCAAGGCAGGTCTAAATTTTAATTCAACTACAGTCACCACTGCACCCTATGGTTTCTCCTTTCTCGTCTTGTTTCGGTCGAATGACTGGATATGACAGTTAGGGGAGGAGCTATATAGCAGCTCTGCTGTGGGTGATCCTCTTGCAACTTCCTGTTGGGAAGGAGAATATCCCATAAGTAATGGATGATCCGTGGACTGGATACACTACAAGAGAAATAAATTTATCAGGTAAGCATAAATTATGTTTTTTGTTTTCTAACCCACATGGTTAATTTAGAGACACTCTAGTGTTTGTCTGTTAGGCCTCAAAACATTGAGTGAGGTGGGGGGGGGGGCTATTTTCTTGCCTCAGTTGTGCAGTTTCTTTTCCTCTGAGACTTCTAACTGCTTCTCCAGAGGTTCCTGCAGTGTTTGAGGGCTGTAAAAGAAGTTTTTTCCCCCACAAATTGTTCTGAAGGGCAGGTAGGAGCCACAGCAGAACTGTGGCAAAGTGCTGAAAGTCTTTTTTACTGGTTTTGATGTTTTTTCAATCTGGTTTTGCCATTAAGGGGTTAATTGTTTATGTGCATAGCTGTGTAAAGTTACTAAGGCTATATGATACTACTGTAAAAATTTTGTTATGTTTACTGCTTTTTTACACTGTTTTGCAGAATTTGTGCAGCTTTTTTTCTCTTAAAGGCACAGTACCAATTTATTTGTAAGTGTTATTTACTTGGATTACAGTGTTTTCCAAGCTTGCTTGTTACATTACTAGCCTGTTTATTATGTCTGACACCAAGGAAAATACTTGTTCAATATGTTTGGAAGCCATTGTGGTACCCCCTCTTAGAATGTGTCCCAGGACCGGATCTAGTAGGGGGCAGACTCTCTCTCTCTTCGCTCAGGCTTGGGCAAGAGATGTTCACGATCCCTCGGTTTTAGAAATTGTGTCCCAGGGATATTTTCTGGAATTCAAAGGCTCTCTTCCAAGGGGGACTTTTCACATTTCTCGATTGTCTGTAAACAAAGAGAGAGGCGTTCTTACGCTGTGTAGAAGACCTACATACCATGGGGGTGATCCGCCCAGTCCCAAAAGAGGAACAGGGGCTAGGTTTTTACTCAAACCTGTTTGTGGTTTCCAAAAAAGAGGGAACTTTCAGATCAATCTTGGATCTCAACATTCTAAACAAGTTCCTCAAAGTTCCATCATTCATGATGGAGACTATTCGGTCTATTCTACCTCTGATCCAGGAGGGTCAATATATGACCACCGTGGACTTAAAGGATGTGTATCTACACATCCCTATTCACAGAATTTTCACAAGGGTGCTAGGGTCCCTTCTGGTGGTTCTACGACCACGGGGCATAGCAGTGGCGCCTTATCTAGACGACTTCTTATTTCAGGCGTCAACTCTCCAGCTATCCAAGTCTCACACGGACATTGTGTTGGCTTTTCTGAGATCTCACGGGTGGACAGTGAACATAAAAAAAGAGTTCTCTCTTCCATCTCATAAGAGTTACCTTCCTAGGGACTCTGATAGACTCAGTAGAAATGAAAATATTTCTGCTGGTGGTCAGAAAATCAAAGCTCTTAACCACTTGCCGAGCTATTCATTCCATTCCTCGGCCATCAGTGGCTCAGTATATGGAGGTAATCGGACTCATGGTAGCGGCAATGGACATAGTTCCTTTTGCCCGCCTACACCTCAGACCACTACATCTATGCATGCTCAAACAGTGGAATGGGGATTATGCAGATTTGTCTCCTCAACTGCATCTGGACCAGAGATTCTCTTCTCTGGTGGTTGTCTCAGCACCACCTTTCTCAGGGAATGTGTTTCCGCAGGCCAGAGTGGCTCATTGTAACGACAGATACCAGCCTGCTTGGCTGGCATGCAGTCTGTAACTCCCTGAAAGCACAGGGCTTATGGTCTCGGGAGGAATCTCTTCTCCCGATAAATATTCTAGAACTGAGAGCGATATTCAATGCGCTTCAGGCGTGGCCTCAGCTTGCTGCGGCCAAATTAATCAGGTTTCAGTCGGACAACATCACGATTGTAGCCTATATCAATCATCAAGGAGGAACAAGGAGTTCTGTAATCCGAAGGGGAAGCAAAGTAGATTGACATGAACACAGCTAGACCCCAATCCTTGCTTGCTTGGAAGAGTACCCGTAAAAAGAATAAATATCTTCAGACACCAACTTCGCACATTCTCCATTGGCAGAGTCAAAGAGAATGACTGGGGATTATGGGTAAGGTAAGTTTCACTTAACAGCTTTGCTGGGGTGCTGTTTGCCGCCTCCTGCTGGCCATGAGTCTAATATCCCACTAGTAATTTGAATGACGTTGTGGGCTCTCCATGTCCGTAAAGAAGGAAATTTATCAGGTAAGCATACATTTTGTTTTTACAGCAGTTTTAATATGATTGTTGCTTTCTCAATAATCCCTTTTCTGTATTTCTTTTTCTTTAGAGATAGAATGATGCTGCTAAAATTAGAACAAGAAATTCTCGACTTTATCAATGACAATAGGTAAGGGCCATCAAGAAGAATTATTAAGATTCAAGGACATGTTCAATTGTGTTTTTTTATTTCAATTGCACCTTATGAAAATGCGAATGTAATACAATAAATAAAAAAAGAGTAATAACCTCTGTTTCTCTTGTAAGATGTATTGAGTCCACAGATTCATCCTTACTTGTGGGATATTCTCCTTCCCTACAGGAAGTGGCAAAGAGAGCACCCACAGCAGAGCGGTCTATATTGCTCCACCCCCCAGTCATTCTCTTTGCCTACTCTAAGTACTAGGAAGGGCAGAGCGAGTGTGGTATCAAAAATGTTAGTTTTTTATTTCTCAAGCAAAAGTTTGATATTTTAAATGGTACCGGTGTGTACTATTTACTCCCTGGCAGAAAAGGGATGAAGATTTCTGCAAGGAAGATGATGATCTTAGCACTTTGTAACTAAGATCCACTGCTGTTCTCACAAGGGCTGAAGAGTACAGGAAATCTTCAGTTGGGGGAACGGTTTGCATGCTAAGCTGCATATGAGGTATGTTCAGTCTATATTTTTCTAGAAAGACTGTGTTAATTCTAGAAAAGGCTGGCAATTTCCCCATGAGGGAAGGGTAAGCTGTATTCAGACACTTGGATAGGAAATTCAGCTTACATGAAGGACTCATTAGTTACTGGTGACACTGCTAGGAAAAAACGTTTTTGTTTATTCAGTAAATGATGCTATTATAACTAAAGGGGTCATTGTGGCTTGTTTTAGGGGTTTTTAACCCACATGGTTAATTTAGAGACACTCTGGTGTTTTTCTGATAGGCCCCAAACATCGAGTGAGGTGGGAGGGGCCTATTTTCGCGCCTCAGTTGCACATTTTTTTTCCCTCAGAGACATCTAACTGCTTCTCCAGAGTTTCCTGCTGTGTTTGAGGGCTGTAAAAAGTTTTTTCCCCCCACAAATCGTTCTGAAGGGCAGTTAGGCGCCACAGCAGAGCTGTGGCAAGGTGCTGAAAGTCTTTTTTACCGGTTTTGAAGTTTTTTCAATCCGGTTTTGCCATTAAGGGGTTAATTGTTTATTTGCATAGCTGTGCAAAGTTACTAAGGCTGTATGATACTACTGTAAAAATTTCGTTAAGTTTACTGCTTTTTTTACACTGTTTTGCAGAATTTGTGCAGCTTTTTTTTTTTTTTTTCTCTTAAAGGCACAGTACCGTTTTATTTCTAAGTGTTATTTACTTTGTTTGCATTGTTTTCCCAGCTTGCTTGTTACATTACTAGCCTGTTTAACATGTCTGACACCAAGGAGAATCCTTGTTCAATATGTTTGGAAGCCATTGTGGAACCCCCTCTTAGAATGTGTCCCAATTGTACTGATATTTCTATAAACTATAAAGAACATATATTAGCACTTAAAAATAGAGCAATAGATGATTCTCAGTCAGAAGTAAATGAGGGTTCGCCATCTAGCTCTCTTGAAGTGTCACAACCAGTAACGCCCGCACAAGTGACGCCAAGTACCTCTAGTGCGTTGAATTAATTTACTTTACAAGACATGGCCACAGTTATGAATACAACCCTTACAGAGGTTTTATCCAAACTGCCTGGTTTACAAGAAAAGCGGGACAGCTCTGGGTTAAGGAAAAATGCTGAGCCGTCTGACGCTTTAGTAGCCGTATCTGATATGCCCTCACAATGCTCTGAAGTAGGGGTGAGGGATTTGTTATCTGAGGGAGAAATTTCTGATTCAGGAAATACGCTTCCTCAGACAAATTCTGATATGACGGCCTTTAAATTTAAGCTTGAACACCTCCGCTTATTGCTCAGGGAGGTATTAGCCACTCTAGATGATTGTGATCCTATAGTGGTTCCAGAGAAATTGTGTAAAATGGATAAATACTTAGAGGTTCCTGTTTACACTAATGTTTTTCCAGTCCCTAAGAGGATTGTGAATATTATTGCTATGGAGTGGGATAGACCAGGTATTCCGTTCACTCCCCCTCCTGTTTTTAAGAAAATGTTTCCCATATCTGACACCATGCGGGACTCGTGGCAGACAGTTCCTAAGGTGGAGGGAGCTATTTCTACTATGTCTAAGCGTACAACTATACCTATCGAAGACAGTTGTGCTTTCAAAGATCCTATGGATAAAAAATTAGAGGGTCTCCTGAAGAAAATTTTTGTTCATCAAGGTTTTTCTCTCCAACGTATTGCGTGCATTGTTCCTGTAACTACTGCAGCTGCTTTCTGGTTTGAAGCTCTAGAAGAGGCTCTTCAGATGGAGACTCCATTAGAGGAGATTATGGACAGAATTAAGGCCCTTAAGTTGGCTAATTCTTTTATTACAGATGCCGCATTTCAACTGGCTAAATTAGCGGCAAAGAATTCAGGTTTTGCCATTTTAGCACGTAGGGCGTTATGGCTTAAGTTCTGGTCTGCTGATGTGTCATCTAAATCTAAACTTTTGAACATCCCTTTCAAAGGAAAGACCCTGTTCGGGCCTGAACTGAAAGAGATTATTTCAGACATCACTGGAGGGAAAGGTCATGCCCTCCCTCAGGATAGATCAAATAAGATGAGGACCAAACAAAATAATTTGCGTTCCTTTCGGAACTTTAAGAGTGGTCCCGCTTCAGCTTCCTCTGCTGCAAAGCAAGAGGGGAATTTTGCCCAATCCAAGTCAGTCTGGAGACCTAACCAGGCTTGGAACAAGGGTAAACAGGCCAAGAAGCCTGCAGCTGCCTCTAAGACAGCATGAAGGGGTAGCCCCCAATCCGGGACCGGATCTAGTAGGGGCAGACTCTCTCTCTTCACTCAGGCTTGGGCAAGAGATATTCACGATCCCTGGGCTTTAGAAATTGTGTCCCAGGGATATCTTCTGGAATTCAAAGACTCCCTTCCAAGGGGGAGATTTCACATTTCTCTATTGTCTGTAAACCAGACAAAGAGAGAGGAGTTCTTACGCTGTGTAGAAGACCTACATACCATGGGGGTGATCCGCCCAGTCCCAAAAGAGGAACAGGGGCTAGGGTTTTACTCAAACCTGTTTGTGGTTCTCAAAAGAGAGGGAACTTTCAGACCAATCTTGGATCTCAAAATTCTAAACAAGTTCCTCAAAGTTCCATCATTCAATATGGAGATTATTCTGACTATTCTACCTCTGATCCTGGAGGGTTGGCCACAGCTCCCAGAATTTTCACAAAGGTTCTAGGGTCCCTTCTGTCGGTTCTACGACCACGTGGCATAGCAGTGGCGCCTTATCTAGACAACATCTTAATTCAGGTGTCGACTTTCCAGCTAGCCAATCTCACACAGACATCGTGTTGGCTTTTCTGAGATCTCACGGGTGGAAGGTGAACATAAAACAGAGTTCTCTTTTCCCTCTTACAAGCGTTTTCTTTCTAGGGACTCTGATAGACACGGTAGAAATGAAAATATTTCCGACGGAGGTCAGAAAATCAAAACTCTTAACCACTTGCCGAGCTCTTCATTCCATTACTCGGCCATCAGTGGCTCAGTGTATGGAGGTAATCGGACTCATGGTAGCGGCAATGGACATAGTTCCTTTTGCCCGCCTACACCTCAGACCACTGCAACTATGCATGCTCAAACAGTGGAATGGGGATATGCAGATTTATCTCCTCAACTGCATCTGGACCAGGAGACCAGAGATTCTCTTCTCTGGTGGTTGTCTCAGGACCACCTGTCTCAGGGAATGAATTTCCGCAGGCCAGAGTTGCTCATTGTAACGACAGATGCCATCCTGCTAGGCTGGGGTGCAGTCTGGAACTCCCTGAAAGCACAGGGCTTATGATCTCGGGAGGAATCTCTTCTTCCGATAAACATTCTAGAACTGAGAGCGATATTCAATGCGCTTCAGGCGTGGCCTCAGCTTGCTGCGGCCAAATCCATCATGTTTCAGTCGGACAACATCACGACTGTAGCTTATATCAATCATCAAGGAGGAACAAGGAGTTCTCTAGCGATGATGGAGGTAACCAAAATAATTCGATGGGCAGAGGATCACTCTTATCTCTCAGCAATCCAGATCCCAGGAGTAGAGAACTGGGAGGCAGATTTCATAAGTAGTCAGACTTTTCATCCGGGGGAGTGGGAACTCCAACCATAGGTATTTGCCCAGCTGATTCAGCTATGAGGCACACCAAAATTGGATCTGATGGCGTCCCGTCAGAATGCCAAACTTCCTTGTTACGGGTCCAGGTCCCGTGATCCCAAGGCGGTACTGATAGATGCTCTAGCAGAGCCATGGTCCTTCAATCTGGCCTATGTATTTCCACCGTTTCCTCTCCTCCCACGTCTGGTTGCCAGAATCAAGCAGGAGAGAGTTTTGTTGATTCTGATAGCACCTGCGTGGCCACGCAGGACTTGGTATGCAGACCTAGTAGACATGTCCTCGGTTCCACCGTGGACTCTGCCAATGAGGCGGGACCTTCTAATCCAAGGTCCGTTCATGCATCCAAATCTAATTTCTCTGCGTCTGACTGCTTGGAGATTGAACGCCTGATTCTATTAAAGCGTGGTTTCTCTGAGTCGGTCATTGAGATCCTGATTCAGGCTAGAAAGCCTGTCACCAGGAAGATCTATCATAAGATTTGGCGCAAATATCTTTATTGGTGTGAATCCAAAGGTTACTCGTGGAGTAAGATTAGGATTCCTAGAATATTGTCTTTTCTCCAAGAAGGTTTGGAGAAGGGATTATGAGCTAGTTCCCTAAAAGGACAAATAACTGCTTTGTCTATTCTACTACACAAACGTCTGGCAGATGTCCCAGACGTTCAAGCATTTAGTCAGGCTTTGGTCAGAATCAAGCCTGTATTTAAACCTGTTGCTCCGCCATGGAGCCTAAACTTAGTTCTTAAAGTTCTTCAAGGGGTTCCGTTTGAACCTATGCATTCCATAGATATTAAGCTTCTATCTTGGAAAGTTTTGTTTTTAGTAGCTATCTCTTCAGCTCGAAGAGTTTCTGAGCTATCTGCTTTACAATGTGATTCCCCTTACCTTGTTTTCCATGCAGATAAGGTGGTTTTGCGTACCAAACCTGGGTTTCTTCCTAAGGTTGTTTCTAATAAGAATATCAATCAACAGATTGTTGTTCCTTCTCTGTGTCCTAATCCTTCATCAAAGAAGGAACGTCTGTTACACAATCTTGATGTGGTTCATGCTTTAAAGTTCTACTTACAAGCAACTAAAGATTTCCGTCAAACATCTTCATTGTTTGTTGTTTATTCTGGTAAACGGAGAGGTCAAAGGGCTACGGCTACCTCTCTTTCCTTTTGGCTGAAAATCATCATCCGTTTGGCCTATGAGACTGCTGGACAGCAGCCTCCTGAAAGAATTACTGCTCATTCTACTAGAGCTGTGGCTTCCACATGGGCTTTTAAAAATGAGGCTTCTGTTGAACAGATTTGTAAAGCGGCGACTTGGTCTTCGCTTCATACTTTCTCCAAATTTTACAAATTCGATACTTTTGCTTCTTCGGAGGCTATTTTTGGGAGAAAGGTTCTACAAGCAGTGGTGCCTTCCATTTAAGGTCCCTGTCTTGTCCCTCCCTTCATCCGTGTCCTAAAGCTTTGGTATTGGTATCCCACAAGTAAGGATGAATCCGTGGACTCGATACATCACAAGAGAAATAAATTTATCAGGTAAGCATAAATTATGTTTTCTTGCTAGAAATGTACTGTTACTCCTCTTTGTTTGTTTTTAGCTTCTGGTATAAGACGCTTGGTATTGTACCAGAGTAGAAAGGAGTATAGTGCTTCTCTATTTTTACAGTACCTTACAGGAACATGATACCCACACTTGTTCTTTCATGATTAAATTTATCAAATTTATTTTGTTCTCATCGTATTCTTTTTCTCTTGTTAAGTGTATCCAGTCCACGGATCATCCATTACTTATGGGATATTCTCCTTCCCAACAGGAAGTTGCAAGAGGATCACCCACAGCAGAGCTGCTATATAGCTCCTCCCCTCACTGCCATATCCAGTCATTCTCTTGCAACTCTCAACTAAGATGGAGGTCGTAAGAGGACTGTGGTGTTTTAGACTTAGTTTGTTATTTTTAAATGGTACCGGAGTGTACTGTTTATCTCAGGCAGTATTTGGAAGAAGAATCTGCCTGCGTTTTCTTTGATCTTAGCAGAAATAACTAAGATCCTTTGCTGTTCTCACATATTCTGAGGAGTGAGGTAACTTCAGAGGGGGAATAGCGTGCAGGTTTTCCTGCAATAAGGTATGTGCAGTTAAAATATTTTTCTAGGGATGGAATTTGCTAGAAAATGCTGCTGATACCGAAGTAATGTAAGTAAAGCCTTAAATGCAGTGATAGCGACTGGTATCAGGCTTATTAATAGAGATACATACTCTTATAAAAGTGTATTTTAAAACGTTTGCTGGCATGTTTAATCGTTTTTTATATATGTTTGGTGATAAAACTTATTGGGGCCTAGTTTTTTCCACATGGCTGGCTTGATTTTTTCCTAGAAACAGTTTCCTGAAGCTTTCCACTGTTGCAATATGAGTGGGAAGGGCCTATTTTAGTGCTTTTCTGTGCAGCTAAAAATACTGACAGACATTCAGCTTCCCTCTGCATGATACAGGACATCTCTGAAGGGCTCAAAAGGCTTCAAATTCGTGTTTGAGGAGGGTAACAATCACAGTAGACTGTGGCAGTTGTTGTGACTGTGTTTAAAAAACAAACAAACAAAAAAAAAAAACGTTTTTGTCATTTATTATTCTGTTTTTGTTATTAAGGGGTTAATCATCCATTTGCAAGTGGGTGCAATTCTCTGCTGACTTGTTACATACACTGTAAAAATTTCGTTAGTGTAACTGCCTTTTTTCACTGTTGTTTCAAATTTGGACAAAATTTGTGTTTCTTAAAGGCGCAGTAACGTTTTTTATATTGCTTGTAAACTTGTTTAAAGTGTTTTCCAAGCTTGCTAGTCTCATTGCTAGTCTGTTTAAACATGTCTGATACAGAGGAACCTACTTGTTCATTATGTTTGAAAGCCATGGTGGAGCCCCATAGGAGAATGTGTACTAAATGTATTGATTTCACCTTAAACAGTAAAGATCAGTCTTTATCTATAAAAGAATTATCACCAGAGGGTTCTGTCGAGGGGGAAGTTATGCCGACTAACTCTCCCCACGTGTCAGACCCTTCGCCTCCCGCTCAGGGGACGCACGCTAATATGGCGCCAATTACATCAGGGACGCCCATAGCGATTACCTTGCAGGACATGGCTGTAATCATGAATAATACCCTGTCAGAGGTATTATCTAGATTGCCTGAATTAAGAGGCAAGCGCGATAGCTCTGGGGTTAGGAGAGATACAGAGCGCGCAAATGCTGTAAGAGCAATGTCTGATACTGCGTCACAGTATGCAGAACATGAGGACGGAGAGCTTCATTCTGTGGGTGACATCTCTGACTCGGGGAAACCTGATACAGAGATTTCTAATTTTAAATTTAAGCTTGAGAACCTCCGTGTATTGCTTGGGGAGGTATTAGCTGCTCTGAATGACTGTAACACAGTTGCAATTCCAGAGAAATTGTGTAGGCTGGATAGATACTATGCGGTGCCGGTGTGTACTGACGTTTTTCCTATACCTAAAAGGCTTACAGAAATTATTAGCAAGGAGTGGGATAGACCGGGTGTGCCCTTTTCCCCACCTCCTATATTTAGAAAACTACACAGGACTTATGGCAGACGGTCCCTAAGGTGGAGGGAGCAGTTTCTACTTTAGCAAAGCGTACCACTATCCCGGTTGAGGACAGTTGTGCTTTTTCAGATCCAATGGATAAAAAATTAGAGGGTTACCTTAAGAAAATGTTTATTCAACAAGGTTTTATTTTGCAGCCCCTTGCATGCATTGCGCCTGTCACTGCTGCGGCGGCATTCTGGTTTGAGGCCCTGGAAGAGGCCATCCATACAGCTCCATTGGAGGAAATTATTGACAAGCTTAGTACGATTAAGCTAGCTAACTCATTTGTTTCTGATGCCATTGTTCATTTGACTAAACTAACGGCTAAGAATTCCGGATTCGCCATCCAGGCGCGTAGGGTGCTATGGCTTAAATCCTGGTCAGCTGACGTGACTTCAAAGTCTAAGTTACTCAACATTCCTTTCAAGGGGCAGACCTTATTCGGGCCTGGCTTGAAGGAAATTATTGCTGACATTACTGGAGGCAAGGGTCATACCCTTCCTCAGGACAGGGCCAAATCAAAGGCCAAACAGTCTAATTTTCGTGCCTTTCAAAATTTCAAGGCAGGAGCAGCATCAACTTCCTCCGCTTCAAAACAAGAGGGAACTGTTGCTCATTCCAGACAGGCCTGGAAACCTAACCAGTTCTGGAACAAGGGTAAGCAGGCCAGAAAACCTGCTGCTGCCCCCAAGACAGCATGAAGGAACGGCCTCCTATCCGGAAACGGATCTAGTGGGGGGCAGACTTTCTCTCTTCGCCCAGGCGTGGGCAAGAGATGTTCAGGATCCCTGGGCGTTGGAAATCATATCTCAGGGATATCTTCTGGACTTCAAAGCTTCTCCTCCACAAGGGAGATTTCATCTTTCAAGGTTATCAGCAAACCAGATAAAGAAAGAGGCATTCCTAAGCTGTGTGCAAGACCTCCTAGTAATGGGAGTGATCCATCCAGTTCTGCGGACGGAACAGGGACAGGGGTTTTATTCAAATCTGTTTGTGGTTCCCAAGAAAGAGGGAACCTTCAGACCAATCTTGGATCTAAAGATCTTAAACAAATTCCTCAGAGTTCCATCATTCAAATTGGAAACTATTCGGGCCATCCTACCCATGATCCAAGAGGGTCAGTACATGACCACAGTGGACTTAAAGGATGCCTACCTTCACATACCGATTCACAAAGATCATCATCGGTTCCTAAGGTTTGCCTTTGTAGACAGGCATTACCAATTTGTAGCTCTTCCCTTCGGGTTGGCCACAGCCCCGAGAATCTTTACAAAGGTTCTGGGCTCACTTCTGGCGGTTCTAAGACCGCGAGGCATTGCGGTGGCTCCGTATCTATCTAGACGACATCCTGATACAGGCGTCAAGCTTTCAAATTGCCAAGTCTCATACAGAGATAGTTCTGGCATTTCTGAGGTCGCATGGGTGGAAAGTGAACGTGGAAAAGAGTTCTCTATCCCCACTCACAAGAGTCACCTTCCTAGGGACTCTTATAGATTCTGTAGAGATGAAAATTTACCTGACGGAGTCCAGGTTATCAAAACTTCTAAATGCTTGCCGTGTCCTTCATTCCATTCCACGTCCGTCAGTGGCTCAGTGCATGGAAGTAATCGGCTTAATGGTAGCGGCAATGGACATAGTGCCATTTGCGCGCCTGCATCTCAGACCGCTGCAATTATGCATGCTAAGCCAGTGGAATGGGGATTACTCAGATTTGTCCCCTCTACTAAATCTGGATCAAAAGACCAGAGATTCTCTTCTCTGGTGGCTATCTCGGGTCCATCTGTCCATGGGTATGACCTTTCGCAGGCCAGATTGGACGATTGTAACAACAGATGCCAGCCTTCTAGGTTGGGGCGCAGTCTGGAACTCCCTGAAGGCTCAGGGATCGTGGACTCAGGAGGAGAAACTCCTCCCAATAAATATTCTGGAGTTAAGAGCAATATTCAATATAGCTTGGCCTCAGTTAGCAACCCTGAGGTTCATCAGATTTCAGTCGGACAACATCACGACTGTGGCTTTCATCAACCATCAAGGGGGAACCAGGAGTTCCCTAGCGATGTTAGAAGTCTCAAAGATAATTCGCTGGGCAGAGTCTCACTCTTGCCATCTGTCAGCTATCCACATCCCAGGCGTAGAGAACTGGGAGGCGGATTTTCTAAGTCGTCAGACTTTTCATCCGGGGGAGTGGGAACTCCATCCGGAGGTGTTTGCTCAACTGATCCATCGTTGGGGCAAACCAGAACTGGATCTCATGGCGTCTCGCCAGAACGCCAAGCTTCCTTGTTACGGATCCAGGTCCAGGGACCCGGGAGCGACGCTGATAGATGCTCTAGCAGCTCCTTGGTTCTTCAACCTGGCTTATGTGTTTCCACCGTTTCCTCTGCTCCCTCGACTGATTGCCAAAATCAAGTAGGAGAGAGCATCGGTGATTCTGATAGCGCCTGCGTGGCCACGCAGGACCTGGTATGCAGACCTAGTGGACATGTCATCCTTTCCACCATGAACTCTGCCTCTGAGGCAGGACCTTCTAATACAAGGTCCTTTCTATCATCCAAATCTAATTTCTCTGAGACTGACTGCATTGAGATTGAACACTTGATCCTATCAAGGCGTGGCTTCTCCGAGTCAGTCATTGATACCTTAATACAGGCACGAAAGCCTGTCACCAGGAAAATCTACCATAAGATATGGCTTAAATATCTTTATTGGTGAGAATCCAAGAATTACTCATGGAGTAAGGTTAGGATTCCTAGGATATTGTCCTTTCTCCAAGAGGGTTTGGACAAAGGATTATCAGCTAGTTCTTTAAAAGGACAGATTTCTGCTCTGTCTATTCTTTTGCACAAGCGTCTGGCAGAGGTTCCAGACGTCCAGGCTTTTTGTCAGGCTTTGGTTAGAATTAAGCCTGTGTTTAAAACTGTTGCTCCTCCGTGGCAAGTTCTGTTTTTGATGGCTATTTCCTCGGCTCGAAGAGTCTCTGAGCTATCTGCCTTACAATGTGATTCTCCTTATCTGATTTTTCATGCAGATAAGGTAGTTCTGCATACCAAATCTGGGTTTTTACCTAAGGTGGTTTCTAACAAGAATATCAATCAAGAGATTGTTGTTCCATCATTGTGTCCTAATCCTTCTTCGAAGAAGGAACGTCTCTTACATAATCTGGACGTAGTCCGTGCCTTGAAGTTTTACTTACAAGCTACTAAAGATTTTCGCCAAACATCTTCCCTGTTTGTCGTTTACTCTGGACAGAGGAGAGGTCAAAAAGCTTCGGCAACCTCTTTTTCCTTTTGGCTTCGGAGCCTATGAGACTGCTGGACAGCAGCCCCCTGAAAGGATTACAGCTCATTCTACTAGAGCTGTGGCTTCCACCTGGGCCTTTAAAAATGAGGCCTCTGTTGAACAGATTTGCAAGGCTGCGACTTGGTCTTCGCTTCACACCTTTTCAAAATTTTATAAATTTGATACTTTTGCTTCTTTGGAGGCTGTTTTTGGGAGAAATGTTCTTCAGGCAGTGGTTCCTTCCGTTTAATCCTGCCTTGTCCCTCCCATCATCCGTGTACTTTAGCTTTGGTATTGGTATCCCATAAGTAATGGATGATCCGTGGACTGGATACACTTAACAAGAGAAAACATAATTTATGCTTACCTGATAAATTTATTTCTCTTGTAGTGTATCCAGTCCACGGCCCGCCCTGTCCTTTTCAGGCAGGTCTAAATTTTAATTAAACTACAGTCACCACTGCACCCTATGGTTTCTCCTTTCTCGTCTTGTTTCGGTCGAATGACTGGATATGGCAGTGAGGGGAGGAGCTATATAGCAGCTCTGCTGTGGGTGATCCTCTTGCAACTTCCTGTTGGGAAGGAGAATATCCCATAAGTAATGGATGATCCGTGGACTGGATACACTACAAGAGAAATAAATTTATCAGGTAAGCATAAATTATGTTTTTTGAAAGCCGGCAGATACATGCATGAGCGTACAAGTGTCTAGAGCAATATATGGCAGCAGTTTTGCAAGAATAACAATGTTGTTATATTTGTAAGAGCACTAGGTTGCAGCAGTGTTTGAATGTGAACACTACCTACCTAGGTCCCTTTATCAAAGAAAACCATGAGAACAAGCAAACTTTACAATTTAAGTATATTAGAAGCTTATCTAAAAAGGTGAGCTCTGTCTTAATCATAAAATAAAGTTTTGGGTTTCATTTTACTTTAATTGCGTACATCTGTGCAAACCTCTATCTGCACAGGTCACACAAATATGTAGCAGTTTCAGACTATGACATTCAGTGTTCGCTTTCACTTTGTGCACAACATTGATAATCTATTTTCTTCTATAAGATACGAGTCACGCAGGAATAACATAAAATTAGTAGGTTTGCCAGAATCCATTATGCCCCAGGACTTAAATAAATTTGCCTCACAAGAACTGCCAACGTTATTAGGCCTACAAATTACAGATTCATTATTCATGGTAGAAAGGGCACATAGATTAGGATCTCTCAAAATGGGCAATGAAAGTACAATTAAACCAAGACCTATCATGATAAAATATCTGAATTTCCAAGCGAAGGTTATAATAATGAGACAATTTAAGCAGAAGAATATGCTAATGGTAGGTCAGAATAGGATACTTCTATTTCAAGATTACTCAGTGGAAACACAAATGAAACGCAGGGAAATGTCCCCTTACTGCACAACCCTAATTCAGAGAGGTGTACAGGCAAGGCTTATATATCCAGCTAAAATCTACCTGAAAGTTAATAATGAAAATGTGTTATTAAAAACGGCAAAAGAAGCTAAAGATTTTATTAGTACACTATAGCGGATATTATAGGTTGAGAGGCGATGCTCTGTCTAAACTATGTAATGCATGACAGCAATAACAACTGTATAAGGGCCACTGTAAAGGCTCTACTTGCTCCTGATTATAAATGTATTGAATATATGAAGGTAGATGTACAGAGATATGGTATGCAGAGTAAAGAGTTTTTACTGTTTGTACAGGTTTTTTTTTGTTTTTTGTTTTCCTTTTTTTTTTTTTTTTTTTTTTTCTCTCTCTCTCCTTGTGTTGTGCTCTCTGATATTAATTCAGTTTTATAGTTTAAAATAGTTAATATTCTATCATGGAATGTTGGGGGAATAACCTCCCCAGCAAAAAGGAGTAAAATTTTAAAGTTGCTAAAAAAAAATAAACCAGATATTGCTCTTATACAAGAGACGCATTTGCAAGATGCAGAGATTGTCAAACTTAAATGTAATTGGGTAGGTGAGATAGTATCTGCACCTGGACCGAATCGCAAGAGAGGGGTCGCAATATTATTTGCAAGAAATTTTATGTACAAAATTGTTAATCAAATACAGGATCCAGAGGGGAGATACATCATAGTTGAAGTAGAACATGGTAATACACATCTAGTAATTTGTAATATATATGGCCCAAATGAGTTAGATCCAGTGTTCTGGGAAAATATATATGTCAAACTATTTCCATACATCAATAAAAATCTGATCGTTGCCGGGGATTTTAACATGACAACTAGTCCAACTTTGGATAGAATTAGACAGGGCTATTCCCAGATAGGCAGGAAAGCGGAAGAAAAATTATTCGCCTCTTTTCGTAATAAGCTGAATCTTTTTGATATTTGGCGAATAAAAAACCCAGATATAAGCGCATTTACATGTGAGTCGAAGACACATAAAGCGATGTCTCGGATAGACCTGTTTCTAATAAGTGAAGCTATGTTTTCACTTGACCTTACTCCTATGATCCAGGATATACTAATCTCAGATCATGCAATTGTTGGTTTGGAGATAGACGGGATTAGGAAGCAGAAGAGCAGTGTTAATAATTTTTACTTCCCCAGATTCTTAGTCCAGGATAGTGACTTTAATAGGTTTTTAATAAAAAAAATGGAAACTATACTATGAGGAAAACAAAAATTACTATCATAAGATTGAAATATTTTGGGAGGCTGCCAAGGCAGTACTCCGGGGAGAAATAAAGGCCTATATGGTCAAATGGAGGAAAAAAACCACAGCAATAGATGTGCAGTTGGCAAACCAACTAAAAAATAAGTATAAAGCTTATATTAGTATGCCTAATGAGAAAAATTGGGTTGACTATTCAAAGGCAAAGATAGAAAGAGAGAACTTTCTCCAACATAGGTGTGTCCGGTCCACGGCGTCATCCTTACTTGTGGGATATTCTCCTCCCCAACAGGAAATGGCAAAGAGCCCAGCAAAGCTGGTCACATGATCCCTCCTAGGCTCCGCCTACCCCAGTCATTCTCTTTGCCGTTGTACAGGCAACATCTCCACGGAGATGGCTTAGAGTTTTTTAGTGTTTAACTGTAGTTTTTCATTATTCAATCAAGAGTTTGTTATTTTCAAATAGTGCTGGTACGTACTATTTACTCAGAAACAGAAAAGAGATGAAGAATTCTGTTTGTATGAGGAAAATGATTTTAGCAACCGTAACTAAAATCCATGGCTGTTCCACACAGGACTGTTGAGAGCATTAACTTCAGTTGGGGGAACAGTTTGCAGTCCTTTGCTGCTTGAGGTATGACACATTCTAACAAGACGATGTAATGCTGGAAGCTGTCATTTTCCCTATGGGATCCGGTAAGCCATGTTTATTTCGATTGTAAATAAGGGCTTCACAAGGGCTTATTTAGACTGTAGACATATTTTGGGCTAAATCGATTGATATTAACACTTATTTAGCCTTGAGGAATCATTTATTCTGGGTATTTTGATATATTTATATCGGCAGGCACTGTTTTAGACACCTTATTCTTTAGGGGCTTTCCCAAAGCATAGGCAGAGTCTCATTTTCGCGCCGGTGTTGCGCACTTGTTTTTTGAGAGGCATGGCATGCAGTCGCATGTGAGAGGAGCTCTGATACTGATAAAAGACTTCTGAAGGCATCATTTGGTATCGTATTCCCCTTGGGTTTGGTTGGGTCTCAGCAAAGCAGATACCAGGGACTGTAAAGGGGTTAAAGCTTAAAACGGCTCCGGTTCCGTTATTTTAAGGGTTAAAGCTTCCAAAATTGGTGTGCAATATTTTCAAGGCTTTAAGACACTGTGGTGAAAGTTTGGTGAATTTTGAACAATTCCTTCATGTTTTTTCGCAATTGCAGTAATAAAGTGTGTTCAGTTTAAAATTTAAAGTGACAGTAACGGTTTTATTTCAAAACGTTTTTTGTACTTTCTTATCAAGTTTATGCCTGTTTAACATGTCTGAACTACCAGATAGACTGTGTTCTGAATGTGGGGAAGCCAGAATTCCTATTCATTTAAATAAATGTGATTTATGTGATAATGACAATGATGCCCAAGATGATTCCTCAAGTGAGGGGAGTAAGCATGGTACTGCATCATTCCCTCCTTCGTCTACACGAGTCTTGCCCACTCAGGAGGCCCCTAGTACATCTAGCGCGCCAATACTCCTTACTATGCAACAATTAACGGCTGTAATGGATAATTCTGTCAAAAACATTTTAGCCAAAATGAACCCTTGTCAGCGTAAGCGTGGATGCTCTGTTTTAGTTACTGAAGAGCATGACGACGCTGATATTAATATCTCTGAAGGGCCCCTAACCCAATCTGAGGGAGCCAGGGAGGTTTTGTCTGAGGGAGAAATTACTGATTTAGGGAACATTTCTCAGCAGGCTGAATCTGATGTGATTACTTTTAAATTTAAATTGGAACATCTCCGCATTTTGCTTAAGGAGGTATTATCCACTCTGGATGATTGTGAAAATTTGGTCATCCCAGAGAAACTATGTAAAATGGACAAGTTCCTAGAGGTGCCGGGGCTCCCAGAAGCTTTTCCTATACCCAAGCGGGTGGCGGACATTGTTAATAAAGAATGGGAAAGGCCCGGTATTCCTTTCGTCCCTCCCCCCATATTTAAAAAATTGTTTCCTATGGTCGACCCCAGAAAGGACTTATGGCAGTCAGTCCCCAAGGTCGAGGGAGCGGTTTCTACTTTAAACAAACGCACCACTATTCCCATAGAGGATAGTTGTGCTTTCAAAGATCCTATGGATAAAAAATTAGAAGGTTTGCTTAAAAAGATGTTTGTTCAGCAGGGTTACCTTCTACAACCCATTTCATGCATTGTCCCTGTCACTACAGCCGCATATTTCTGGTTTGATGAACTGATTAAGGTGCTCGATAGTGACTCTCCTCCTTATGAGGAGATTATGGACAGAGTCAATGCTCTCAAATTGGCTAATTCTTTCACTCTAGACGCCTCTTTGCAATTGGCTAAGTTAGCGGCTAAGAATTCTGGGTTTGCTATTGTGGCGCGCAGAGCGCTTTGGTTGAAATCTTGGTCGGCTGATGCGTCTTCCAAGAACAAGCTACTAAACATTCCTTTCAAGGGGAAAACGCTGTTTGGTCCTGACTTGAAAGAGATTATCTCTGATATCACTGGGGGTAAGGGCCATGCCCTTCCTCAGGATCGGCCTTTCAAGGCAAAAAATAGACCTAATTTTCGTCCCTTTCGTAAAAACGGACCAGCCCAAGGTGCTACGTCCTCTAAGCAAGAGGGTAATACTTCTCAGGCCAAGCCAGCTTGGAGACCAATGCAAGGCTGGAACAAGGGAAAGCAGGCAAAGAAACCTGCCACTGCTACCAAGACAGCATGAAATATCGGCCCCCGATCCGGGACCGGATCTGGTGGGGGGCAGACTCTCTCTCTTCGCTCAGGCTTGGGCAAGAGATGTTCTGGATCCTTGGGCGCTAGAAATAGTCTCCCAGGGTTATCTTCTGGAATTCAAGGGACTTCCCCCAAGGGGAAGGTTCCACAGGTCTCAGTTGTCTTCAGACCACATAAAAAGACAGGCGTTCTTACATTGTGTAGAAGACCTGTTAAAAATGGGAGTGATTCATCCTGTTCCATTGAGAGAACAAGGGATGGGGTTCTACTCCAATCTGTTCATAGTTCCCAAAAAAGAGGGAACGTTCAGACCAATCCTAGATCTCAAGATCTTAAACAAATTTCTCAAGGTCCCATCTTTCAAGATGGAAACCATTCGAACTATCCTTCCTTCCATCCAGGAAGGTCAATTCATGACCACGGTGGATTTAAAGGATGCGTATCTACATATTCCTATCCACAAGGAACATCATCGGTTCCTAAGGTTTGCATTCCTGGACAAACATTACCAGTTCGTGGCGCTTCCTTTCGGATTAGCCACTGCTCCAAGGATTTTCACAAAGGTACTAGGGTCCCTTCTAGCTGTGCTAAGACCAAGGGGCATTGCAGTTGTACCTTACCTGGACGACATTCTGATTCAAGCGTCGTCCCTCCCTCGAGCAAAGGCTCACACGGACATCGTCCTGGCCTTTCTCAGATCGCACGGCTGGAAAGTGAACGTGGAAAAGAGTTCTCTATCCCCGTCAACAAGGGTTCCCTTCTTGGGAACAATTATAGACTCCTCAGAAATGAGGATTTTTCTAACAGAGGCCAGAAAGACAAAGCTTCTGGACTCTTGTCGAATACTTCATTCCGTTCCTCTTCCTTCCGTAGCTCAGTGCATGGAAGTGATCGGGTTGATGGTAGCGACAATGGACATAGTTCCTTTTGCGCGCATTCATCTAAGACCATTGCGACTGTGCATGCTCAGTCAGTGGAATGGGGACTATACAGACTTGTCTCCAAAGATACAAGTAAATCAGAGGACCAGAGACTCACTCCGTTGGTGGCTGTCCCTGGACAACCTGTCACGAGGGATGACATTCCACAGACCAGAGTGGGTCATTGTCACGACCGACGCCAGTCTGATGGGCTGGGGCGCGGTCTGGGGATCCCTGAAAGCTCAGGGTCTTTGGTCTCGGGAAGAATCTCTTCTACCGATAAATATTCTGGAACTGAGAGCGATATTCAATGCTCTCAAGGCTTGGCCTCAGCTAGCGAGGACCAAGTTCATACGGTTTCAATCAGACAACATGACGACTGTTGCGTACATCAACCATCAGGGGGGAACAAGGAGTTCCCTAGCGATGGAAGAAGTGACCAAGATTATTCTATGGGCGGAGTCTCACTCCTGCCACCTGTCTGCTATCCACATCCCGGGAGTGGAAAATTGGGAAGCGGATTTTCTGAGTCGTCAGACATTGCATCCGGGGGAGTGGGAACTCCATCCGGAAATCTTTGCCCAAGTCACTCAACTTTGGGGCATTCCAGACATGGATCTGATGGCCTCTCGTCAGAACTTCAAAGTTCCTTGCTACGGGTCCAGATCCAGGGATCCCAAGGCGGCTCTAGTGGATGCACTAGTAGCACCTTGGACCTTCAAACTAGCTTATGTGTTCCCGCCGTTTCCTCTCATCCCCAGGCTGGTAGCCAGGATCAATCAGGAGAGGGCGTCGGTGATCTTGATAGCTCCTGCGTGGCCACGCAGGACTTGGTATGCAGATCTGGTGAATATGTCATCGGCTCCACCTTGGAAGCTACCTTTGAGACGAGACCTTCTTGTTCAGGGTCCGTTCGAACATCCGAATCTGGTTTCACTCCAGCTGACTGCTTGGAGATTGAACGCTTGATTTTATCGAAGCGAGGTTTCTCAGATTCTGTTATCGATACTCTTGTTCAGGCCAGAAAGCCTGTAACTAGAAAGATTTACCACAAAATTTGGAAAAAATATATCTGTTGGTGTGAATCTAAAGGATTCCCTTGGGACAAGGTTAAGATTCCTAGGATTCTATCCTTCCTTCAAGAAGGATTGGAAAAAGGATTATCGGCAAGTTCCCTGAAGGGACAGATTTCTGCCTTGTCGGTGTTACTTCACAAAAAACTGGCAGCTGTGCCAGATGTTCAAGCCTTTGTTCAGGCTCTGGTTAGAATCAAGCCTGTTTACAAACCTTTGACTCCTCCTTGGAGTCTCAATCTAGTTCTTTCAGTTCTTCAGGGGGTTCCGTTTGAACCCTTACATTCCGTTGATATTAAGTTATTATCTTGGAAAGTTTTGTTTTTAGTTGCAATTTCTTCTGCTAGAAGAGTTTCAGAATTATCTGCTCTGCAGTGTTCTCCTCCTTATCTGGTGTTCCATGCAGATAAGGTGGTTTTACGTACTAAACCTGGTTTTCTTCCAAAAGTTGTTTCTAACAAAAACATTAACCAGGAGATTATCGTACCTTCTCTGTGTCCGAAACCAGTTTCAAAGAAGGAACGCTTGTTGCACAATTTGGATGTTGTTCGCGCTCTAAAATTCTATTTAGATGCTACAAAGGATTTTAGACAAACATCTTCCCTGTTTGTTGTTTATTCAGGTAAAAGGAGAGGTCAAAAAGCAACTTCTACCTCTCTCTCTTTTTGGATTAAAAGCATCATCAGATTGGCTTACGAGACTGCCGGACGGCAGCCTCCCGAAAGAATCACGGCTCATTCCACTAGGGCTGTGGCTTCCACATGGGCCTTCAAGAACGAGGCTTCTGTTGATCAGATATGTAGGGCAGCGACTTGGTCTTCACTGCACACTTTTACCAAATTTTACAAGTTTGATACTTTTGCTTCTTCTGAGGCTATTTTTGGGAGAAAGGTTTTGCAAGCCGTGGTGCCTTCCATTTAGGTGACCTGATTTGCTCCCTCCCTTCATCCGTGTCCTAAAGCTTTGGTATTGGTTCCCACAAGTAAGGATGACGCCGTGGACCGGACACACCTATGTTGGAGAAAACAGAATTTATGTTTACCTGATAAATTTCTTTCTCCAACGGTGTGTCCGGTCCACGGCCCGCCCTGGTTTTTTAATCAGGTCTGATAATTTATTTTCTTTAACTACAGTCACCACGGTACCATATGGTTTCTCCTATGCTATTATTCCTCCTTAACGTCGGTCGAATGACTGGGGTAGGCGGAGCCTAGGAGGGATCATGTGACCAGCTTTGCTGGGCTCTTTGCCATTTCCTGTTGGGGAGGAGAATATCCCACAAGTAAGGATGACGCCGTGGACCGGACACACCGTTGGAGAAAGAAATTTATCAGGTAAACATAAATTCTGTTTTTTGAAAATAAAAATAGCTAAACAGGAAAAAAAAATGAATGCTTTTTTCACCAGCCATCATGGAAGGTCAGCTAAAGTATTATCTAAAATAATGAAGAACAGACAGGTTGAGAAAAGATATCTAACCGCAATTAAAATTGGGGAGACAAGATACACAACTGCGAGTAAAATAAGACAGGCAATGTATGAATATTATAAGGAAATTAATATGGCAGGAGCATGTGATAAAAAGGTAAAAGAACAGTTTTGGGGGAAAGTTACTCTACCAAAAATAGACCCAGATGAATTATTGGAATTAAATTTGCCAATAACAGAAGAGGAAATCATGAAAGGAATAGGAAAGGCCAAACTGAATAAGTCTCCAGGCCCAGATCAAATTCCAGTGGAATTTTATAGAATCTTGAAAAATGAGCTTCCTGGTACTCTAGGTGATCTCTTCAATCAGTACTATAGGGACAATGTTTCAGGTTCTGATTTGTTTTCTGCATCCACAGTCACATTAATATATAAAAAAGGTAAAGACCCAGAAAATCCAAATGCATATAGACCAATATCACTACTAAACAACGATTATAAACTTCTCACATCAATAATCGCAGATAGATTAAAAAAATACATAAATAAGCTGATCCACCAAGATCAATCAGGGTTTATGCCAGGGAGAAATGTTTCAAAAAATATAAGAAAAGTTTTAATGACTTTAGACTATTATTGGTATGAAACTAAGGCTAAAGGAAAAAAATGTGAAAATGATGTTGCCCTAATAACATTAGATGCTGAAAAAGCTTTCGATTTAATTAATTGGGACCACTTGTTTACTACTCTATCACAATTTGGCTTAACAGGGAATTTTTATAATTTTGTGAAACTGATTTACAATACTCCATACTCCTGCCTTCAAATAAATGGTCAACTGTCGCCAAAAATAAGGTTAACAAAAGGAACAAGACAAGGGTGCCCGTTATCACCCTTATTATTTAATTTGTCACTAGAACCATTTGCCACAAGACTGAGACAAAGCTTACCCGGGGTAAAAGTAGGAGACGGCAGGGTGTCTCTGGCACTATATGCGGACGACATAATACTCTTTTTGCCTAGAACATCCCAAACTATACCAGTATTATTAGAACTAATAGAGGAATTTAGTGCGTTTTCTGGCTATAAGGTCAACCAGGGTAAATCAGAAATACTTTGGGTTAGAAAACCCTGTGGGCAGCAGAGTAAGCACCCTTTTCACGAAGTAGAACAAATCAAATACCTGGGTATCAATGTAAGCAGTAATCCAGGATTATGGTATAGTTTAAATTTTTCAAAGTTCTTTCAAGAAAGTAAGAGGCTTCTAGATGGATGGAGACCACTGCCCATAGCTTTATCAGCCAAAATCACGATATTGAAGACCTTCTTATTTCCTCGTTTATTGTACTTATTGCAAAATCTACCTATGTCTCTCAAAAATATTGATTTGAAGAATTATGAAAAAGAATGTAACTTTTTTTTATGGGGAAAGGGAAGGGTCAGATTAGCTAAAAGATTGTTGTATCTGGACAAAGAGGCTGGGGGATATGGCTTGCCTAATATTAAATTATATAACCAGGTTACTATGGTAAAATTAGCTGCTGACTGGATCACACAAACAAGTCAATTTTCCTCGCCAGAGATAGAAGAAAGTTTAATAAAACCCCTGTCCTTAAAAAATATACTACATATCCCACTTTCTAAATTACCTCCAAAAATCCGAAATCTGAGAATGATAAGTAATATAGTAAAGGCATGGCAAAAATTTTGTAATACTCTCAAACTTAATTTTAAGGTATCCAAATATCTTACGTTTCTGGGACATATTGATTTTGGACCTGGATTGAATTATGGAATATTTCATAGTTGGAGAAATGCAGGTCTAGAGTATGTAATACAATTATTAGATAAAAGAACAGGGCTGATAAAATCTTTTTCCCAAATTCAAGTAGAATTTGGTCTACCGAGACATCACTTTTTTGGTTATCTACAGGCCAGACAATTTTTCAATCATTTAACGAATAATCAAGATAGCAGTTGGGAGTTAGGAATAGTTGGAGTAGGTATTCAAATTTATAGGGCAGGTTTTTTCTCAATCGCAACATGGTATAAAATGATTATGAAAAACCTAGGTAAGACACATTTAGAGAATCTGCAGAATAAAAGCAAAAGATTCTGCCAGAAATTACAGAAATAAATATCAAACAAAGTATAGAAATAGTTGGAGATAAGTATATGCGGTGGAAGGAAACACATAGCTACATTATAAACAATGCATATATTACTCCTAAATTATTAGCGAAATGGGATAAAAATTCTAAAGGAGATTGCTTCCACTGCTATGCACCACAGGCAGATATTACACATTGTTTCTGGCAATGCCCCAAGATTCTACAATACTGGAAAAAGGTGGCATATTGGGTAAATAGATTTTTAACACAACGTTTTTCCCCTACGCTTATTTCAATACTTTTCTTTGTATTACCGAATCAATTTAAGAAAGAAGAATATGCGCTTATAACGACTATAATACAAGTAGCTCGGAATTTAATACTACAGTATTGGAAAGCTCAAAAATACCCCAGCATAGCAGAGTTTAGTCAGAAGGTGATTGGGCAGCTGATATGTGAACAACTAAACATAGAACCCGGCAACGTGAATCAGTTTAAAGCCTTCTTCACAAAATGGAGGAAGGTCATTAAGAGTCAGACAGCTGAGTTTATAGAGGAAATAATGAAACCTTTCTTTAAAGCAGGATATATAAGTAGGGATGATTTATAAATTTGACGATATATAAAGGCCCTGTTTTGGGATTGATAGTAAATCGATAGTAAGTCCCTGATAGGAAGCTGTACTTACAAAAGAGCATAACACATTTTTTTTTTTTTTTTTTTTTTTTTTTTTTTTTCTTCTCCCTCTTTTTCTTTCTATGCGTTGTCTTGTCTTGTCTTTTTGGGCCAGTAATGTCTGATCTTGATTTGTGCTTTGTTAATTGAATTAGTGGCCAGTCCTACATGTTTTTTAATTTAAGGTTGTGAAAAACCCCAATTCAAGTGATAAGAGTGTAATATATTAGCTAGTTGATTATTAATCCTGTTTCATTTCTGTCTCGTTCCTCTGGATTCAGAAGAAACGAGGATATAAGATATTTTTTGTATGGTATATATGACAAACGATTTGCATTTGTTTCTCTTTTATGTTGCACTGCTCTTATTGTCATATGAACTGTTTGCTTGAATTGGTATATAAATAAAGAAAAAAAAAAAAAAAAAGATACGAGTCCACGGATTCATCCTTTACTTGTGGGATATTCTCCTCCTGCTAACAGGAAGTGGCAAAGAGCACCACATCAGAGCTGTCTATATAGCTCCTCCCTTGACTCCACCCCCCAGTCATTCTCTTTGCCTACTCTAAGTACTAGGAAGGGTAAAGTGAAAGAGGTGATAAAATGTTAGTTTTTATTTTCTTCAAGCAAGAGTTTTTTTATTTTAAATAGTACCGGTGTGTACTATTTTCCCTCAGGCAGCAGATAGATGAAGACTTCTGCCTGAAGGTTGATGATCTTACAAGAGTACAAGAAACTTCAGTGTGAGGAATGTTTTTCATGCTGTAAGCAGTGAGGTATGTTCAGTCATTTTTTTCTGGAGAGACTGTGGTATTTCAGAATTGGCTGACAGTATCCCCATGAGGGAAAGGGTAAGCAGTAATCCTAAAATATATAGAGGGGTATTACTGAGCTTGCATATATGGGCTAAAAAAATATGGTTAGAATATAGGGAGAGATAGTACTGGCGCTAACAGCTAGGTGGTGATTAAATAAATAATGTGAGTAATTCTCAAGGTATGCAAGAGGGAGAGATTATACCCAAAATGCAAAAGTGACAATAGTCTATTAATAATGGATAATAATCAAGAGCAAATAGCAAATAAGACAAAAGGTCCAAAAAGTTATTAATAAAAAACTTGAATGTTTATTGCAAAAAATAATAAGAATATAACAGTAAGCCTAAATAAAATTGCACATATGTGTCTGGTGTGTAGTGGAACAACTGAATAACCTAGCTCTAAAGATGAGCTCAAACAAGCAAATAACAATAGGTAAGTATATCAAATTTCCTACACACTAATGTTGGTTAATCCTAAATAAGAACAATATAGCAAAGGTATCAATAGTAATCACAAGGCTACACTTAAGTTAAGAATGTTAAAAATACATACAACCAAATAAATACAAATATTGGCAGGCTGGACGTCCAGTAATAAAATACAATAATAAAATAAGGCAAATTAGTAAAAAACACAATAGTAAAAAAGCTGAAATAAAACTAATTAGGCAAGTAGTAGCTGCCCAAAAAAAAAAAACAAAAAAAAATAAATGATAGTCTATTTATGCAGACAGGTAATAAAGTGCGATTGACCGGTCATAAGTACAAGTGGTAATACGATCAAGTAAAGGCTTAATGCAGATTGTGAACAGTTCACTCTCATATGCTGTTGATCTTGCTCAGATAAGTATTGGATCACACTAGCATATGAGAGGGGTACCTGAGGTGGCCGGCGTTATGTCCGTTGGTGGGGGTGGCTGCCAGGAGCCGTGCACTCTTAGCAATACTCAAGTGCTGTGGGAAATCCCCTTGTTGAATCTTTAGTTTTTTCGGTCTTTGTCACCTATCGCAGGCTGATTTTCTTTACCGCTATCCTCTGTGAAAGCGGTGTGCGGTGCAGGCTGCTTAGGTTATTCCGGTTACCTTGGCTGTATCAGAGTGACGTCTCCGCTTACGTATATTGAGGTTTGCGTGCGGTCGTCAACAGCTGTGCTCAGGTTTGGGCTGTATCCAAAACAAAAGGAACCGATTCAGGAGCAGGGCTTACCAAACGTCTTTAAATTCACGCTTGAGGTAATAAGGTTCTTTTCCTTTGAAGGTAAAACAGTGGGCCAACTTCAACGCGTTTCCCCCCTTCAAGAAGTATTAAATGTTTGTCTTGGGTGCTATTAAATACCCCTCCTCTTGTTTGTGATTGGAGGATCTTAATACAAGGGTGTGAGTTTCCCAGGTGCCTTCTTTAAGGTGGTGCTGGTAAAATTACCATTTTCCAAGTGCACAATAGAAAGTCCTTTAATTCAGATTAGAACACAGACGAGTATTCTGTACATATAACAGTGTTAAAAAACCTCAAACTAACTATGGTCACATCTATATGTGATATGTGAACAGCGGACTAATTACATTATAGACAGGAAAATCCTATTGCCAAAAAGTGCTTTTTCTTTTTCTATAGCTTGCAAGGTGATTAATTACTGTTTAGACAGGAGATTCCTATTGCCAAAAAGCGCTATTTCTCTTTGTTTTTAGCAGTATATAGCTTGCAGGGTGTGGACCTCTACGGATAAGAGGCAATATATATAAATTATATAAAGAAGTATAATTAAAGAAATAAAAATAAAAGTATTTGTTAAAAATTATGTATAGCGATTTCAAAATTTATAGCTAATGTTGCTCGGACATTCACTCTATCAGTCAAACATGAATGGTGTTAGATCTAATTCTGAGTTAAGCCCTAAGGGGTGTAAGGTCTTCATGTTATATATTAGTTCTGCTTCTTTTTTAAGTAGCTTTGTCTCATAATTACCTCCTCTCCAATCAGGTTTCACTTTCATTATACCCCAAAAGGAAAGGTCTTTTATTCTATTATTGTGTACATCTCTAAAATGTTTATATAAGTGCGTTTCCATTTTTCCTTTCTCTATTATGCAGAGATGTTCTCTTATTCGTTCCCTTAATGTTCTTGAGGTCTCCCCCAAGTATTGTTTTTTACAGCTACATTGTAGTAAATACATTATACCCTTATCGGTACAACGTATGGTGTCTCTAATAGGGAATATCTCACCGGTTTGTGTTGATTCATATTCTTTAATTTTACTGCTATAATTGCAGGATCTACAGCAATGGCATGGGAAAAAACCGCATAGTGGGTTACCTGATAGGTCCTGTTCTTTTAAATTATGTTTTGTTTTAAATTCACTCGGTGCTAGCATAGTTTTTAAATTTCTAGCTTTTTTGTAGATGAATTTCGGATTTTTTGAAATTTTATCTCCTATAATGGGATCCTCTCTGACATGATGCCAATGTTTTCTAATAATTTTCTCTATTCTTTTATGTTCTCCATTGTATTGTGTTATAAAGGGGACTGTTATCTCATCAGTATCTCTACTTTCTGTTATAGTCTTGTTTTTATATGTTAATAGCTGCTGTCTATCCGTAAGCCTAATTTCTTCAAGATTGTCTTCTATTAATTTATCTTCATATCCTTTTTCACCAAATTTTAGACTCAAGATTTTTGCTTGTTCCTCGTAGTCCATTACACTGGAACAGTTCTTTCTTATTCGTAGGAACTGCGCTCTGGGGATATTATTTTTCCATTTTGGCAAATGGCAACTATCTGCGTGTATAAAGTTGTTTGAGTCAACTTTCTTAAAAAAGGTTTTAGTAATAAATTTGTCTGTTTCTAGTATAATGTCAAGATCTAGAAAATAGATTTTTTCTTTACTTAGTTCATAAGTGAAAGACAGTCCTTTATCATTAGTATTCATAGCAGTGAAAAATTCAATTAGCGAGGTATTATTTCCCTTCCAAATTATTAAAATATCATCTATGTATCTTTTGTAAGACACCAGGTTTTGCGCCAAGCCACTAGAACTCAGAAATTCGGTTTCCCAATCTCCCATAAAAAGGTTCGCGTAGCTTGGCGCAAACCTGGTGCCCATGGCTGTCCCTTTTATTTGTAGGTACATCTTCTGGTTGAATGAGAAGATATTATTCTCCAATATAAACCTTATACTGTCAAGTATGAATTCTTTGCTCTTTGTCTATAGTGTTGTCTTTTAGAAGAAATTTAGAGACCGCCTTAATACCTAATTCGTGGGAAATATTCGTATAGAGAGAAGTCACATCACATGTTGCCATTATTATTTCTCCTTCTACTTTCAAATTATCCAGTAGTTGTAAAACTTGTGTTGAGTCTCTTAGGAAAGAAGGCAATTGTCTTACATATTTTTGGAGAAATTTATCAATATACTGTGACAAATTTGCGGTTAATGACTGTATGCCAGATATAATTGGGCGGCCTGGGGGATTTTCTAAATTTTTATGTATTTTAGGCAAAAAATAAAATATTGGTATTTTTGGAAATACTGGATATAAAAAATTGTATTCTTTTAAGTTCAAAATGCCCTTTGTCTTAGCTTTATCTAGGTGCATCTTTAAAATAATTTGATCGGCTCTTGTGGGGTCTCTCTTAAGTTCCCTATATGTTAAATTGTCGTTTATTAATCTTTCTGCCTCTTTTATATAGTTCTCTTTATCCATTATGACAATTCCCCCCCCTTTGTCCGCTGGTTTGATGATTATATCTTTATTCTTTTTTAACTTTTGAAGAGTTGCATTTTCTGATTTTGTCAAATTTAGTGGAAGTTTCTTGTTTAGATTGCATTTTTCAAGATCTTTCTGGACTAATTTTTCAAAAATTTCAACATTTTTACCTTTATCATGTACCGGATAGAATCTAGATTTAGGTTTTAATTCTGTGTGTACAAATTTCGTTGTAGTTATTGTTGGCGGTTTAGTGTTAAATTCTAGGGGATGTTTCAGAAAATGTCTTTTTAACGTTAACTTTCTTACGAATTGTGTCACATTTATATGTGTCTCAAATTTATTGAGCTTTGTTGTGGGAGCAAATGTTAAACCACGTCCTAGTACTGTTTTTTCTTCCTTACTTAGCTCTATTTTACTAATGTTAAAAATTCCTTGATTAGAGGGTTCTACCATATCTCTCTTCTCTCCCTGGGTCTCTTTATTTGCTCGTCTCCTTCCTCCTCTCTTTCCTCTAATGTTCTTTTTCTTTGACTCATTAGAGGAGCTAATTGGACTTTTTCTAGGATTACCCCTCTTGCATTCTCTGCTCTTGGGTTGTCCCCTAAAAAATGGGCTCCTTGGGGTAAGTCATTTCTATCTATCTTAGGTTCATTTTCCGATTTACGGGAGAGGGGTTGGTATCTATTTCTCAAGGGTATACGCCAGTTCTTTTCAAATCTCTGTTTGGTGTTATTTTGTCTTTCTAGAAATGGTCTATCTGAAGTTTTATCATTTCTCCATTCATGTTGAGGGTAGCCATTTGGTCTTTCCATGAATGGTCTCTCTAAATTCCTATCGTTTCTCCATTCATTGGGGGGGTAACTATTATAATGATTTGTAAAGCCTTTCTCAAAATCTGGAAAGTTCCTACCATGGTTGGTGTTAGTTCTTTCATGGTTGGAATAATATGACACTGGGTTGTTAAAATTCTGACTTTTCTGTGGTATGTTTTGCCACCTGTGGTTAGTCTCGTATTGGTTATCATTTCTGGGTATAATTGGTGAATTAAATGCCAACGTGTTCCTTCTTCCGTAATTCTCATTTTTCCTATGATTACTTGGTGTCCTAGGGTTAGTGACTCTTTCATTAAAGATTGTTTTTTGTTTTCTATTGTGTAATGTGTTTATATTCTCATGTGGATGTAGAGTATTTCTTTTGATGTCCTCTTCTATAGTGTTATCAGTATAATCATCTTTATCTCTTTTTAGTTTTCTCTTCTTAATTACTTGTAATTCGTTATTAGTATATTTTAGAGTTCTTATTATTTCAGTTTGTTTTTCTTTAAAGGTCTCTGAGTCTTTTCTAGTCTCTAGAGTGTCTTTGATCTCGTTTACTCTTTTATCAATATCTTTTAGACTGATGTTTCTTGCTTTTTTAATAATGTTAATTAGGGTAAAGGACGCTTTTTCTAGAGAAGTGAACCATTCATCTTGGAGGGACTCATTGAGCTCAAAGGTACATTTCTTCTCTAATCTAAAAAGGCCTCTCGGGACTATATTTAGAGCTATATATTTCTCTAAATAGTTTAACTCAGTTTTTTGTTTCACAGAGGATAGCGGTAAAGAAAATCAGCCTGCGATAGGTGACAAAGACCGAAAAAACTAAAGATTCAACAAGGGGATTTCCCACAGCTCTTGAGTATTGCTAAGAGTGCACGGCTCCTGGCAGCCACCCCCACCAACGGACATAACGCCGGCCACCTCAGGTACCCCTCTCATATGCTAGTGTGATCCAATACTTATCTGAGCAAGATCAACAGCATATGAGAGTGAACTGTTCACAATCTGCATTAAGCCTTTACTTGATCGTATTACCACTTGTACTTATGACCGGTCAATCGCACTTTATTACCTGTCTGCATAAATAGACTCTGTCATTTTTTTTTTTTTTTTGTTTTGGGCAGCTACTACTTGCCTAATTAGTTTTATTTCAGCTTTTTTACTATTGTGTTTTTTACTAATTTGCCTTATTTTATTATTGTATTTTATTACTGGACGTCCAGCCTGCCAATATTTGTATTTATTTGGTTGTATGTATTTTTAACATTCTTAACTTAAGTGTAGCCTTGTGATTACTATTGATACCTTTGCTATATTGTTCTTATTTAGGATTAACCAACATTAGTGTGTAGGAAATTTGATATACTTACCTATTGTTATTTGCTTGTTTGAGCTCATCTTTAGAGCTAGGTTATTCAGTTGTTCCACTACACACCAGACACATATGTGCAATTTTATTTAGGCTTACTGTTATATTCTTATTATTTTTTGAAATAAACATTCAAGTTTTTTATTAATAACTTTTTGGACCTTTTGTCTTATTTGCTATTTGCTCTTGATTATTATCCATTATTAATAGACTATTGTCACTTTTGCATTTTGGGTATAATCTCTCCCTCTTGCATACCTTGAGAATTACTCACATTATTTATTTAATCACCACCTAGCTGTTAGCGCCAGTACTATCTCTCCCTATATTCTAACTTCTTTTGGTCTCTGTGAGAGGGACCATTTTTGTACTTGGCTGGTAGAAATAAGCGCTGATTCTACTTCTCACCTAAAAAAATATGGTTGACACTGAGTTTTGAATGTTTGTGGGCAAATGTTTACATAACTGGGAGTGCTGATAACGTTTTTATGTGGAACGTTTTTCATGCTTAATGAGAGGGTACACATGGCTTTCTTTTTGGGTTTAGGAACCCACATGGCTAGTTTTAGACTGCTCTGGTGTGGTTCATTTGGGCTGAGAGACATCGAGTGAGATGGGCGGGGCCTATTTTTGCGCCTCAGTTATGCAGTTGTTTTTGTCAGGCAAGCTCCAACTCCGGTGGGCCCTTGTGAGCTGTATTGGGCCAAATCGAAGCTTTAACCCAGTTTTGCAGACCCTGAGGGCAGGTAGGTGCCACAGCAGGGCTGTGACGAGGTGCAGGGGGTGTTTTTCATTGATATAAACATTTTTTAATTAACCGTTTTTTCCAATATGGGTTAAGTGTTCCTTTCCTTGTGGGGCAAACTTCGCTTCATAGTTTGGATGCTTCTATCATAAAATTGGAACAATTTGATTGTTTTAAAGCAGTTTTGGAAAACTTGCATGCTTTTTTCTCTTAATGGCGCAGTACCGTTTTTTAAGATTGTTATTTTTTCACTAAATAAAGTGTTTTCAAGCCTGTTTGTGATAATTACTAGCCTGTTTAACATGTCTGACATTGAGGAAAGTCAATGTTCCATGTGTTTAGAAGCCATTGTGGAACCCTCACTTAAAATGCACTGAAAGGGCCTTAAATTGCAAAGAACATATTTTAGCTGATAAAAGTATGTTGCAGGATGATTCTCAGTCAGAAGAGAATCAGGTTATGCCATCTACTTCTCCCCAAGTGTCACAACCTTTAACGCCCGCCCAAGCGACGCCAAGGACTTCTAGTGTGTCTAATTCTTTCACCCTGCAAGATATGTCCGCAGTTATGTCTACTACCATCACTGAGGTTTTATGTAAACTGCCTGAGTTGCAGGGGAAGCGCAGTTGGTCCGGTGTGAGAGTAAATGCTGAGCCCTCTGACACTTTATTAGCCATCTCCGATGTACCCTCACAATGTTCTGAGTTGGGGGTGAGGGAATTGCTGTCTGAGGGAGAGCTTTCTGATTCAGGAACGATGTTCCCTCAAACAGACTCGGATATATGACGGCTTTGAAGTTTAAGCTAGAACACCTCCGCTTGTTGCTCAGGGAGGTTTTGGCGACTCTGGATGATTGTGACCCTATTGTAATTCCACCAGAGAAATTGTGTAAAATGGATAGATATCTAGAGGTTCCTACTTACACTAATGTTTTTTCCGATCCCTAAGAGGATTTCGGACATTGTTACGAAGGAGTGGGATAGACCATTTACTCCGTTCTCTCCCCCTCCCACTTTTAAGAAAATGTTTCCCATATCTGACACCATTCGGGATTCGTGGCAGACGGTCCCTAAGGTGGTGGGAGCTATTTCTACCCTGGCTAAGTGTACAACTATACCTATTGAGGACAGTTGTGCTTTCAAAGATCCTATGGATAAAAAATCAGATGGTCTTCTAAAGAAAATATTTATTCATCAGGGTTTTCTTCTGCAACCTATAGCGTGCATTGTTCCTGTAACTACTGCAGCTGCTTTTTGGTTCGAGGCTCTAGAGGAGGCTCTTAAGGTTGAGACCCCATTAGATGATATTCTGGACAGAATTAGGGCTCTCAAGCTAGCTAATTATTAAATTACAGATGCCGGTTTTCAACTAGCTAAATTAGCGGCAAAGAATTCATGTTTTGCCATTTTAGCGCATAGAGTCCTGGTCTGCTGATGTGTCATCAAAATCTAAGCTTTTAGCTATTCCTTTCAAGGGTAAGACCCTATTCGGGCCTGAACTGAAAGAGATCAAGGCCATGCCCTTCCTCAGGATTAGACAAATAAGATGAGGACCAAACATAATAATTTTTGTTCCTTTCGAAACTTCAAAGGTGGTCCCCCTACCTCCTCCCCTGCCGCAAAGCAGGAGGGGAATTTTGCTCAATCCAAGTCAGTCTGGAGACCTAACCAGACCTGGAATAAGGGTACACAGGCCAAGAAGCCCGCTGCTGCCACCTAGACAGCATGAAGGGTCAGCCCCCGATCCGGGACTGGATCTAGTAGGGGGCAGACTTTCTCTCTTTGCTCAGGCTTGGGCAAGAGACGTTCAGGACTCCTGGGCTTTAGAAATCGTGACCTAGGAGTATCTTCTAGACTTCAAAGATTCTCCTCCAAGGGGGAGATTTCATCTTTCATGGTTGTCTGTAAACCAGACAAAAAGAGAGGCATTCTTACGCGTGTAGAAGACCTATATACTATGGGGGTTATCTGCCCAGTTCCAAAAGCAGAACAGGGGCAGGGATTTTACTCCAATCTGTTTGTGGTTCCCAAAAAAGAGGGAACCTTCAGACCGATTTTAGATCTCAAGATCCTAAACAAAAAGATGGAGACCATTCAGACTATTTTACCAATGATCCAGGAGGATCAATATATGACCACCATGGATTTGAAGAATGCATATCTTCACATTCCTATCCACAAAGATCATCACCAGTTCCATAGGTTCGCCTTCCTGGAGAAGCATTACCAGTTTTTGGCTCTTCCCTTCTGGTTGGCCACAGCTCCCAGAATTTTCACAAAAGTGCTAGGGTCCCTTTTGGCAGTTCTAAGGCCGCGGGGCATAGCAGTGGCGCCTTATCTGGACGATATCTTAATTCAGGCGTCAACTTACCAACTAGCCAAATCTCACACAGACATCGTGTTGGCTTTTCTAAGATCTCACGGGTGGAAGGTGAACGTAAAAAGAGTTCACTTATCCCTCTCACAAGAGTTCCATTCCTAGGAACTCTGATAGATTCGGTATACATGAAATTTTTTCTGACTGAGGTCAGAAAATCAAAGATCTTAACCACCTGCCGAGCACCTCATTCCATTCCTCGGCCGTCAGTGGCCCAGTGTATGGAGGTAATTGGACTAATGGTAGCGGCAATGGACATAGTTCCGTTTGCATGCTTAGACAGTGGAATGGGGATTATGCAAATTTATCTCCTCAGATAAATCTGGATCAAGAGACCAGAGACTCTCTTCTTTGGTGGTTGTCACAGGATCATCTGTCCCAGGGAATGTGTTTCCGCAGGCCAGCATGGGTCATAGTGACAACGGACGCCAGCCTATTAGGCTGGGGTGCAGTCTGGAATTCCCTGAAAGCACAGGGGATGTGGACTCAGGAGGAGGCTCTCCTTCCAATAGATATTCTAGAACTGAGAGCGATATTCAATGCGCTTCAGGCGTGGCCTCAGCTGGCTTCGGCCAGATTCATAAGATTCCAGTCGGACAATATCACGACTGTAGCATATATCAATCATCTGGGGGGAACAAAGAGTTCGCGAGCGATGATATAGGTTTCAAAAATAATTCGATGGGCAGAGACTCACTCTTGCCATCTATCAGCAATCTATATCCCAGGAGTGGAGAACTGGGAAGCGGAAGAGGAGTGGGAGCTCCATTCGGAATCGTTTGCACAATTGATTCATCAATGGGGCACACCAGAATTGGATCTGATGGCATCTCGTCAGAATGCCAAACTTCTTTGTTACGGGTCCAGATCAAGGGATCCCCAACCTGGCTTATGTGTTTCCACCATTTCCTCTCCTTCCTCGTCTGATTGCCAGAATCAAACAGGAGAGGGCTTCGGTGATTTTGATAGCACCTGCGTGGCCACGCAGGACTTGGTGTGCAGACCTGGTGGAAATTCATCTCTACTACCATGGACTCTGCCACTGAGACAGGACCTTCTCATTCAAGGTCCGTTCCAGCATCCAAATCTAGTTTCTCTGCGGCTGACTGCCTGGAAATTGAACGCTTGATTTTATCTAAGCGAGGATTCTCTGAGTCGGTCATAGATACCTTGATTCAGGCTCAAAAGCCTGTCACTAGGAAGATTTACCATAAGATATGGCGTAAATATCTTTATTGGTGTGAATCCAAAGGCTACTTATGGAGTAAGATCAGGATTCCTAGGATTTTGTCTTTTCTCCAAGAAGGATTGGAGAAAGGGTTATCAGCTAGTTCCTTAAAGGGACAGATATTTGCTTTGTCAATTTTACTGCACAAGCGTCTGGCAGATGTTCCAGACGTTCAGTCGTTTTGTCAGGCTTTGGTTAGACTTAAGCTTGTGTTTAAACCTGTTGCTCCGCCATGGAGTTTGAATTTAGTTCTTAAAGTTCTTCAAGGGGTTCTGTTTGAACCTATGCATTCCATAGATATTAAGCTTCTATCTTGGAAAGTTCTGTTTTTAGTTGCTATCCCTTCGGCTCGAAGAGTTTCTGAACTATCTGCATTACAATGCGACTCGCCTTATCTTGTTTTCCATTCTGATAAGGTGGTTTTGCGTACCAAACCTGGATTCCTTCCTAAGGTTGTTACTAATAAGAATATTAATCAGGAAATTGTTGTTTCTTCCCTGTGTCCTAATCCTTCCTCTAAGAAGGAGTGTCTGTTGCACAACTTGGATGTGGTTCGTGCTTTGAAGTTTTACTTGCAAGGGACCAAAGATTTCAGTCAAACATCTTCTCTGTTTGTTTTCTATTCTGAAAAACGTAGAGGTCAAAAAGCTACGGCTACCTCTCTTTTTGGCTGAAAAGCATCATCCGTTTGACATACGAGACTGCTGGACAGCAGCCTCCTGAAAGAATTATAGCTCACTCTACTAGAGCGATGGCTTCCACATGGGCTTTTAAAAATGATGCTTCTGTTGAACAGATTTGTAAGGCTGCGACTTGGTCTTCACTTCATACCTTTTCCAAATTTTACAAATTTGATACTTTTTCCTCTTCGGAGGCTATTTTTGGGAGAATAGTTCTTCAAGCAGTGGTGCCTTCTGTTTAGGCATCTGTCTTGTCCCTCACGTTCATCCGTGTCCTGTAGCTTTGGTATTGTATCCGTGTCCTGTAGCTTTTGGTATTGTATTGTAAAGGATGAATCCGTGGACTTGTCGTATCTTATAGAAGAAAAGTAAATTTATGCTTACCTGATAAATTGATTTCTTCTATGATACGACGAGTCCACGGCCCGCCCTGTCAATTTAAGACAGATTATATTTTTTTGATTTAAAACTTCAGTCACCTCTGCACCTTTTTAGTTTCTCCTTTTTCTTCCTGTACCTTCGGTCGAATGACTGGGGGGTGGGGTCAAGGGAGGAGCTATATAGACAGCTCTGCTGTGGTGCTCTTTGCCACTTCCTGTTAGCAGGACGGTAATATCCCACAAGTAAAGGATGAATCCGTGGACTCGTTGTATAATAGAAGAAATCAATTTATCAGGTAAGCATAAATTTACTTTTTATGCTGCATGCACACATTGACATCTTGTGCATACTTCATATGTTGCTTGCATAGTAAGCTATGACAGCTTTTACTAAGATTTGTTTGCTATTCCATATGTATTGTAAAATTGCTTCTTATCCTTATTGAAATACATTGATGTATGATGTCCATTTTGACTTTAATATCCTTCGAATAATTATGGCTATTTGGATGAACAACATTGATTTAAAAGTATTTGTTGGTTGGGTTTTTTTTATACCAATTTCAAACAAAGGAACATTATAATGCTCTTCTGTGTTTTAAACAAATCATATGAGGTTGCTTATTAAAGACATGTTATTTACGTTCTTTCCTGATTTGTTTTGAGGTGTATTTTTTTCAGGAGTTGCCGTTTTTAAAATAGGACCTTCTTTAGTCAGATATTGCTTCCTGTGAAGCCAGAGCAGCAATTCAGCAATGTTCATGTTAAAACATTTTTCATTTCTATTTCTTTAATCCAGCAATCAGTTTAAGAAGTTTCCACAGATGACCTCATATCACAGAATGCTTTTACATCGTGCCGCTGCTTACTTTGGCATGGATCATAATGTAGACCAAACTGGCAAAGCCGTGATCATCAATAAAACAAATAACACACGAATGTAAGCTTAATGATAGATGGGTTTAATAAATAGTGGTGGCTTCTTTTTATTTGTGTTTTATGTGCTTTAATATGTGTTGTGTTTAAAGATTTTGAAACAAATGTTTGTTTAGAACTGTCAGAAAGAAATGCTCATTTGAAGTTCTAAAGAGTTAATTTCTCTTTCCTACAGGTGGTTAGAGTCCACGATCCATTACTCTTGGGAATTACTCTTCTCTACCACTATTAGGAGGCAAAGATTCCCAAACCCCAAGGGCTCTATAAAACCCCTCACACATACCTTAGTCTTTACTTTGCCTCCGCTGGAGGTGGTTGAAGGATGAAAATGTGCGTTTTATTCTTCAGAGAGAGGGGTTTTCAGTCTATATTGAGGCCTGGTTTCCCATCAGAGTACAGTGCTTGTCAGAAGGATGTATATTAGTTTTAGTTATTTGTAGAGTGCCAACAGGTTCTGCAGAGCTAAAGACATGGGTCTAATATGCAAGGTGACAGTTATGAGAGACAAAGGGATAGAGGACCCTGCCAAGAGTTTCACTGTTATAAATCATCTCACATGAAAGTGATCTACAAAACAGCTAGGCTCGCATGCTTACGTGCTAATGGGTTCAAGGGATACCTAAAGGAGGAGAGGAACTAAGATAGAAAGATGTTAGTGTATATTATATGCATCCCTAAACAGTCTTTAAAGAGCGCTTGAAAATTTGAAAATTAGGGGAGAGTCATGACGAGCGAGGCAGAGAGTTCCACAAAATAAGGGCCAGTCTAGATAAGTATTGTAGACAGAAATGTGAGAAGGTAAGGAGATGAGGAGAGAAAGGAGGTCATGAGCGATCGGGATGGCGAGTATCTGGAGACTAGATCAGAGATATAGGGTGGAGCAGTGTTTTTGAGAGCTTTAAAAGTTAGTCAGTATTTTATGTTTTATTCTTGAGGTTAGAGGAAGCCAGTGAAGGAACTGGCAGGGAGGTGCAGCAGATAAGGAGCGACTTGTAAGGAAGATCAGCCTGGGAGAAACATTTATTATAAATTTTAAGGGAGATAGATGGCAGCTAGGGAGGCAGGAGAGAATAGAGTTGCAATATTCAAGGCAGGAAATGATTAGAGAGTGGATTAAAGTCTTAGTTGTGTCTTGTGTTAGGAAGCAGCACATTTTGGAGATGTTTTTTAAGGTGGATGCGGCAAGAATTGGCCAAAGACTGGATGTGGGGAGTGAAAGAGAGATCTGAGTCAAGTATGACCCCAAGACATCAGGCATTCGGAGTTGGGGTAATGATGTTATTATCAACAGTTAGAGAAAGTTGGGGATAGGGATTTTGGAAGAAGGGGGAAAAATAAGGAGCTCCGTTTTTGAGACATTTAGCTTAGGTATTAAGAGGACATCCAGGATGAAATATTAGAAAGACAATTAGTGACATGTGGGTATGGTTTGGGATATTTTTCCCCCCCCACCTCATGGAAAATGTTTCATAAACCCTCTATAATTGGTTGCAAGGACTTGTCTTTTTCCCCCCTTTATGGATCTACAATATACTCCTATTCCATAACCTCTGCTGATATGTTTCAGTACTGGTTTGGCTGTCTGCTGGTTTTTTGCTAGTGGAGAGTCTTTTGGTAAGTATCAAACTACAAAAGGATCAAATACATAAGGATATTTGAGTTATTTCAGAAAGGTGGTAGACCTGAACTGTGAATTAGTTTCACTACAGAAATTGAATAGTTAAAGGTTTGAGTTAATTTACATTCTTTTGTATTCTGGTTTTTAGTATTGCAATTAGATAACAATTAGATTGTTTGCATAGGTGAGCAATTAGGAGGGACCCCACCCTATCTTTCTGAGGGTATTTAAAGAGATCTGTTTAGCTCTGCTAAACATTTAGCTCTGCTTCTTAGCAAAGAGATCAAACTACAAAAGGATCAAATACATAAGGATATTTGAGTTATTTCAGAAAGGTATATAACATTTCTCTTTTAAATTGTTGTTACTTGAATAGTTTGTACTTTCAGATAATATATTTTGTATTTCTATTAACTTTATATTTTGTTTTTTTATAGGTGGTAGACCTGAACTGTGAATTAGTTTCACTACAGAAATTGAATAGTTAAAGGTTTGAGTTAATTTACATTCTTTTGTATTCTGGTTTTTAGTATTGCAATTAGATAACAATTAGATTGTTTGCATAGGTGAGCAATTAGGAGGGACCCCACCCTATCTTTCTGAGGGTATTTAAAGAGATCTGTTTACCTCTGCTAAACATTTAGCTCTGCTTCTTAGCAAAGAGATCAAACTACAAAAGGATCAAATACATAAGGATATTTGAGTTATTTCAGGAGTTATTCAGGGTTATTCAGGCTTATTCAGTAGTAAATAATACTTATATTTTTCTTATTGTTAAAGTGTTGCATAGTTTAAAATGTCTCAGATACAGTGCAATGGGTGTTTTGCACTTTTTAATCGTTCTACTTTTTGGAGATTTAGGGGCTGTCCTGTTTGTAAGCAGTTTTCCCTGTTAAGGGAGGAAATAGCTAAACTTCAAGCTAAGGTAAGTAACATACCTGTTACCTCTACAAAGCTGCCTCAGAAAGAAGCCCCTCTACCCCAGAGATCAGCAAGGAGAGGCAGATGGATCACTGTAGGCTCTGGAAGAATTAGAACAGTAGACCAGAAGCATTGCCCACAACCTCTGCCATTGCAAAACTCCTATGCTGCTCTTGCCGAATATACTTGTGATGAGGAGATTGCTGTTTCTGAGCCCTCTGAAGCTGTAACAGGTAATTTAAATCTATTGGCACCTGATTCTCCAGGTAACATAACACAGGAAAGAACTGCAGATGTGTTTTTGAGAAAAAGACTGTTAGTGGGTGACTCTATTTTGAGGAATGTGTATTTAGGTGAAAGTAAAGGAGAAACAAGGGAGGTTAGATGTCTTCCAGGAGCTACTGCTCACAGGGATAAGAATCGTATTTTGAGAATTGTTAAGGCAGCAGAAAAGGGAAGTGAGTTAGATGTGATTGTACATTTAGGAACAAATGATCTGGCTAGTAATCATGTTGCTGCTGTTCAGAAAGAGTTTTGTGACCTAGGTAATCATTTAGAGACTGTGGCATCAACTCTATCATTTTCTGCTATTTTACCTGTGTATGGCCAGGAAGCAGGAAAGATGGAGTGGATAACAACATTTAATTCTTGGTTAGATAAGTGGTGCAGGGAACGAGGATTTGGTTTTATTGGCCATTATAGCTCTGTTTGGAAAGATACTAGGTTATTTAGGAGAGATGGCTTGCATTTGGATGCTAAAGGAACAGATTATCTGGGAGAGGAGTTTAAATACTTTATTAGAAATCATTTAAACTAATAAAGGGGGGTAGCATTAATATATCCACCTGCCCCCCACAGCATGCCAAAACTGTTAGTCCAAGTAACAATTCTAGAAATTCTAGTAGAAAAATTCTTCGTGCCATGAGCACAAATGCTCGCAGCTTAGGAAATAAATTACCTGAACTCATTTCAATAATGACTAGGGACAACTTGGATTTAGTAGCTATAACAGAAACATGGTACAATGATTTGCATGACTGGGACATAGTCATACCTGGATACAGGTTATTTAAAAAGAACAGAGTAGGAAAGAAAGGTGGAGGAGTTGCTTTGTATGTAAATGAAAATATAAAGGTTACTGAAATTGTAGGAACAAATGATGAGGTGGAAAGTATTTGGGTGACTTTGGAAATTGGAGATAAAAATGTTTTTAGAATAGGGGTTGTATATAGGCCTCCATTGCAGGATGAAAAACTGGACAATCTGTTATTAGATGAAATAACCAAAATGACCATGAAGGGTAAGGTTATAGTACTGGGGGACTTTAATTTGCCAGATATAGACTGGAAGATTCCTTCTGCCAGATCGGCTAGAAGCAGGTATATTCTTGAATCTCTGCTAGGGGAATCACTTGAACAATTAGTCAAGGAACCAACTCGTAAGGAAGCTATATTAGATCTAATACTTACAAACAGTGATACAGTTTCAGATGTGTCTGTAGGTGAGAACTTAGGATCCAGTGATCATCAATCTGTTTGGTTTAGTATTCATGTTCAGGAACTGTCCACCCAGACTAAAACAAAAGTTTTAGACTTTAGGATGGCAGATTTTTCATTAATGGGAGAATACCTAAAGAACTATTTAAAGGGGAAAACTCTTATTACAGGGGTTCAAGAACAGTGGGAATTTGTGAAAGGTGCCATTTTAGATGCAACCGCACACTGTATTAGACATGTCTGTAAAAGTAAAAGAAAGCGGAAACCAATTTGGTTTTCCAAAGAAGTAGCACATGCTGTAAAGACAAAAAAGATAGCTTATAAAAATTACAGACACACACAAGCAGATGATGATATGAAAATATGGAGACTCCAACAAAAAAAGACTAAGCAGTTAATTAGGAAGGTTAAAGCTCATGCAGAAGAGAAGATAGCACAGTCAGTAAAACATGGGGACAAAACATTCTTTAGATATATCAGTGAAAGAAGAAAAAATAAGGTAGGAATAGTAAAATTGAAATCAGTTGATGGTAGAATAATAGAAGGAGATAAGCAGATTGCAGACTGTCTCAATGATTACTTCTGTTCTGTTTTCACTAAAGATTGTGAAGATACAATGTCTACATTAAGGGATGCAACGCAAAATAGAAACAAGCTTAACAGTAATCTTTTTACAGAGGATGAGGTTTTGTTAGCATTATCAAAAATAAATGTTACAAAGGCAGTGGGTCCTGATAATATTCATCCAAGGGTTTTAAAAGAACTTTGATCAGTGCTAACTGTCCCATTAACTGATCTGTTTAATCAGTCACTATTAACAGGAGCTGTCCCAGATGATTGGAGAATAGCAAATGTAATACCCCTTCATAAAAAGGGCAGTAGAGAAGAATCTGGCAACTACAGGCCAGTTAGTTTAACTTCAGTAGTAGGGAAATTAATGGAAAGCCTCTTAAAAGAAAGAATTATGACTTACATAAAGACAAACAATTTAGAGGACCAAAATCAGCATGGTTTTACTTCAGGGAGATCATGTCAGACTAATCTAATTGACTTCTTTGATTATGTAACAAAAGTATTAGACAAGGGAGGAGCAGTTGATGTAGCATATCTAGATTTCAGCAAAGCATTTGACACCGTCCCACACAATAAACTTATTCACAAACTATATCTCCTTGGTCTAGATTCAAAAATTGTGAACTGGGTGGAATGCTGGCTTAAGGACAGAAAACAAAGTGTCTTAGTAAATGGAGTTCATTCAGCAGAGGGGGCTGTTACTAGTGGTGTTCCTCAGGGGTCAGTTCTGGGGCCTGTTTTGTTTAACATATTTATCTGCGATATCAGCAAAAGGCTACAGGGGAAAGTATGTCTCTTTGCAGATGATACAAAAATTTGCAACAGAGTGGATGTTCCAGGGGGTTAGACAAAATGAGAAGTGATATACAACAATTGGAGGATTGGACAAATGACTGGGGTCTAAAGTTTAACACAGCAAAGTGTAAAATAATGCATTTAGGGAAGAAAAATCCAAATGTTAATTACAGACTCAATGACACTTTACTGACTGTTACAGACGAGGAACAGGACTTGGGAATTATTATTTCAGATGATTTAAAACTTAGTAAACAATGTAGTAATGCAGCGAGTAAGGCTAGCAGAATGCTTGGATGTATTGGTAGAGGTATTTGCAGCAGAAATAGTAAGGTTCTTATGCCACTTTATAGATCATTAGTTAGGCCTCATCTTGAGTATTGTGTGCAGTTCTGGAGACCATATCTTCAGAAGGATATTAACAAACTTGAATCTGTGCAATGGAGGGCTACCAAAATGGTACATGGTCTAAAAAATAAAACTTACCAGGATAGGCTCAATGACCTAAATATGTATAGCTTAGAGGAGAGAAGGGAAAGAGGTGATATGATAGCAACTTTCAAGTACATTAAAGGGTTTAGTAAAACTGAGGCTGTGGGTATTTTACATAAAATGGAAAATTCAAGAACAAGGGGTCATGAGCTCAAGCTAAAGGGTAGTAGATTCAGAAGTAATTTGAGGAAGCACTTCTTTACAGAAAGAGTGATTGATTTATGGAATAAACTTCCTCAAGAGGTAGTAGCAACAAACACTGTGGGGGACTTTAAAAATGCATGGGACAAGCATAGGGCTATCCTACGAACTAGATAAGTTTATACTGTTAGGTAAGGTCGGGCAGACTTGCTGGGCCTATGGCTCTTATCTGCCGTCAATATCTATGTTTCTATGTTTCTATGTTAAGTGTATCCAGTCCACGGATCATCCATTACTTGTGGGATATTCTCCTTCCCAACAGGAAGTTGCAAGAGGATCACCCACAGCAGAGCTGCTATATAGCTCCTCCCCTAACTGTCATATCCAGTCATTCTCTTGCAAGCCTCAACCAAGATGGAGGTCGTAAGAGGAGTGTGGTGTTTTATACTTAGTTTATTCTTCAATCAAAAGTTTTTTTTTTTTTAAATATAATTTTTTTATTGAGACAATCAAGCAAGGAATAAATAACAAAAAGACAAGTGCGAGTCATTACAGTTGTATACTTTCACATCATTGCGAACACATAAGGTTGTTAGTGGTAGATATGTACATGGATGGGCCTAAGTGTTCATTGGGTACAGTAAAGTAATGTTACTTGCCTATAAGTGCCATGTCTCTATTTTACGATATTAAAGGAGATGTTGAATGGAATACCAACAATGCGATATACAGCTCTCAGGTGGTTTAGCATCAACAGGTTTATACAGGAATGTACAATTGTTCAGAAATATAAACAGTAATATTGGCCTAGACACAGATATCAATACACAGTTGGACAATCATGAACGTATATGGATATGTGTATTTGTGTACGTCCAGAGGTAAGGTGAGGGGAGAGGGAAGAAAGGGGGAGGCAATGGGGTTCCCTATTAATTAGGATACGCTAGTGTTTTAGTTTAATATAATTTAATCTGGAAAGAGAGTGAGCCACGGGTGCCAAATCTGGGAGTATTGATCGACCTTATCTAGTACTCTAAAGGAGTATTGCTCCATTAGTCTAATATGTCTGATTATAGATAGTACTTGTGTGAACGACGGTGAGGTTTTATTCCTCCATGCTCTGGCTATAGCCAACTTAGTGGCCATAAAAAGATAGATCGTAAGTGTGTCAGCGTGGTTATTTAGAGTAGGTATTGGCATGTGTAGGAGGGCAATCTCCGGCAAGTAGGGGGCAATGATGTGGAAGTCATCTAAAGTGTTGTATATTTTCCTCCAGAGAGGTTGGATTTTTGGGCAAGACCACCAAATGTGGATGTGTGTGCCTGTTTGTCCACACTGCCTCCAGCAGAGTGGGGTTTGGGAGTTATAGGCAGTATGCAGGGTGACGGGAACAAGGTGCCACCTGACAGTAATTTTATAATAGAGCTCCCATAGGGTAGCACAGTGGAGTAATTTTCTAGTGAGCTGAATCCTATTGTTCCATACACTAAAATCAACTGTGAATCCGATCTCCCTCTCCCAAGCACTGTGTTGTGAAATCTTGTGGAATGGTTTAGAAGTAGACAGGAGGTTGTAGTGTAGGGACAAAGAGTGTTTAATATAGTGTGCTTTATTCCAAGATAGTTCCCATGGCGATGGAGTCCTGAGGGCTTTCTTTGGGTATCCCCAAGAACGTAGCCAAGAACTCATACGGAAGGTCTCAAACTGGAGTTTCTGGGGTATATTAAATTTGATACATAGCTGAGGGTGGGGGATCCAAACCTCTGACTCGTAGAAATCAGTAATGGTCTGGATGCGCAGGTTCTGCCATAAATCTATGTGTGCTTCTGGTAGTGAGAACAGAACTGCTGATATGGTTAAGGCGGTAGACGGGTGTGGGGAAATGTTTGGTTCATGTCGGATAGAGTCCCAGAACTTCAGTGCATCCTGTATTATGGGATACAGTCCTCCCAATTTGTGTCTATGATGCTTGGGTATCCATAAAAGATCAGATAGTTTAAGGTTGGGGGGAAGCATCGAGGACTCAGCGCAATACTAGAACTTTAATGAAGTCAGATTTCCAGTGGAATCTGTATATGTTTTGTAAGTCTTTAAGCTTCTGGGTTGGTATATTTATGTATAGAGCCTCTGTTTTGTCTATGTTCAGTTTGTAGTAACTCATGGAGCTGAATGTATCAATGATACTGAATATCGCTTCTAGGGAGTTCGCTGGGGAGGTCAGGAACAAAGTTATATCATCCGCATACAGTGAGATCTTATGTGTGTGTTTCCCAAATGTCAATCCCTCAACTCTTTGGTCTATTCGAATTGCCTGTGCTAAGGGTTCTATGGCTATCGCGAAGAGAAGGGGTGAAAGGGGGCAACCTTGTTTCGTTCCGTTAGAAATATTGAAAATGTCTGATTGGAATCCCGTACCTTTGATTCGTGCCGTAGGGTGGGAGTATAATGCTTGTATAGCCCTAATAAAGGGGGGAGGGAAGTTAAATATCTTCCTTGTTTCCCATAGATAGACCCATCTCACCCTGTCAAAGGCTTTCTCTGCATCCAGAGACAAGGCCAGGAATTGGTCCCCGCCCCTGGATGCTATGCTAAGGATATTTAATATGCGTCTAGTGGCGTCCGGGCCCTCTCTATTTGGAATGAATCCCACTTGATCTGAATGTATGAGTAAGTTAATCACTTTTGACAACCTATTGGCTAATAATTTAGCATACAGTTTTATATCGATATTCAGGAGGGAAATGGGTCTGTAACTGCTGCATAGCTCTGGGTCCTTTCCTGGTTTGGGAATTGCAACTACCGTTGCTTCAAGGAATTCTGCGTTAAAGGAGCTCTTTTGCATAATCTCCTGAAATACTCTACAGAGTATGGGGGCTAAAATGACCTGGTATGTTTTATAAAACCGTGCTGTGTAACCATCTGGGCCAGGGGATTTCCCCAATTTAAGTGAACTAATTACATTGATTACTTCCTTAGTTGTTATTGGGGCTATTAAAGAGGGGATAAGAGCTGTGTCAAGTGTAGGTAGGTGAAGGATTGTAAGATAATCAGAGATGTCCGTGGGAGAAGGAGGTGGAGTCTCCAGGTCAGATTCTATATTGTATAGTACTTGGTAAAAGTCCCTAAAGACTTGGCCTATGTCTCCTGGGGCATAGGTTGGTTGTCCATCTCTATTTTTAATGGTCAGTACCCTTGATTGTGCCGTGCGGTGTCGAAGTTTTTTAGCTAACAGGGATGAGGCCTTATTACTAAAGTGGTAGTATAATTTTTTAAATTTCTCCAATATATTGTGTGTCTTGCGTAATTCTGCATCTTGAATTTGTTTATTTTTCTCGTGGAGTTGGTCGTTTACCGTAATGGAGTATGACTCAGTGAGTTGCTGTCTCAATAGTCTGGCTTGGGTAACTAGTGAAGAGAGGACCATGCCTCTCTGTTTACGTGAATCAATCTCTATATCTATTAGGTGTCCTCTAAGTACTGCTTTGAGAGTGGCCCATAAAATCTCAGTAGTGGTCTGTTGGTTATCATTTATCTCTAGAAAACTAGCAATTTTCTCCTGTATGCTTATCTTGGTGGGCGGGTCTGTTAGTATGTAGTCTCCCAGTCGCCACTGGGGACTTGGTCTATAAAAGACATGGCCACTAAAAGACATATGTAAGGCATCATGGTCTGACCAAGAGATCGGGGCAATCTTAACGTGATATTTTATCTAATAACTTGGCATGGACGAAAAAGTAGTCTATTCTGGTATGAGATTTGTGCGGGGGAGAGTAGAAGGTAAAATCTCTTCCTTGAGGATGGAGAGATCTCCACACATCGTAAATGTCGTATTGGCAAATTAGTGATCTGAATGCCCCAGATAAGGAGTGTATAGATCTGTCTAAGGCAGAGATCTTGGGGCCCATTCTGTCTATGTTATGATCCCACAAGAGGTTGAAGTCACCTCCTAAAATTAGGGCTCCTTGTTTTATTTCTGTTAGTGTATGCAATACTTTGTTGAGGAAACGCATTTGCCTAATATTTGGAGCGTATAGGTTTGCAATAGTGACCAATTGGGTGTTTAGTCTGCAGACAGCTATGATATACCTAGCTTGGGGGTCGATTTCAGTGTGTATATGTTCTACTTTTATGTCTTTATTGAAAAGAATGGCTACTCCTCTAGATTTTGAGGTGAACGAGGCTTCTAGTACTACAGGATATCTCTTGGTTGTGCGAAGAGTATGTGGAGTAGTTGTCCAATAAGTTTCTTGGAGTAGGGCTATGCTTACTTTATGTTTTTGGAGATAATTAAAGAGTAGGCTACGCTTCGTTGGGGAATTCAGACCTTGTGTATTGAGGGATAGGATATGGAGGTGTTCCATGTTTTATTGCGTCCGGATGTGCACTGTGTGATAGCGAATGAATGGGGGGAAGTTCGAGGGGACCTCACCTCTGGATTTAGGTAGTTATGGGATCTAAATGTGTTTCTCTGTGTAGTTCAATAACCTGTGATATTGGTGAAGCTGTATATATTTAGAGTAGATAAAGAGATAAAAGAATACAGCGGGCAAGAGCCGCTTGAGGTTGAAAGGTGGGTATAGGATACCCGTATTGAGGGGGGGCGGAGTCCTAAGTGTAAGAGAAGGAGTGTTGGGGTTTCAGGGTATAAGGGCCCTCCAGGTCAGTAGTTTGGAGGGGTGGTGTTGTATTGTATTAAGGAGCTCGAGTAGTCTGTACAAAGAAAGAGAAGTATTCTTGTATGTTATGTTTGGGCAACATTTGTGTCAATAGATAAAGCATCTCAGTAGTCCTATTGCATGAAGAGAGAAGAGAGTCAAGATATACATAGAATAATGTAACTAACATTCAAATAAACTGTAAACAGTAATGGTATATATTAGGGCAGTAGATAATCTATAAAACATATCTGCTGGTAAGAGAACCTGAAATTACAAAGATAACATTTAACTGTCATACCTCAAGTACGTGTTTGAGGGTAAACCGTGTGCAACATATCTAGACAGTTACATCCATTGTCAGATATATATTTTTAATTTAAGAGTCATTCTTATACTAAGTAGTAAATATAAACAAACTTTAATCAAACTTTAATAAATTTTAATCAAACTTTAATAAGACAGCTAGCTTCACCTGCTTGTCTTCCGAGTGAGGACAGGGTCCAAATGTTCTCACTATAGTTTGGAGATTCTGCCGAACCTCATCCGATGGGGTGATCAGCGTTCTTTACAAATAAAGAAGATGTGTCTTTCATATCTTAGATCTTTACTTTAGTTGGAGACCTAAAAAGAAAAAAGTCAGTCTCGAGTGGGAATGGGGGCCTAAAAGAGCCTTTCCAATTATCAGCTGATGTGAATCTGTGTATATGAGCTAATGAAGAGTAAGATATGTACCCGTTAGTGAGCTCATATAACACCTAGACAGAAAGGTTTAGTTTTGATGAAGAAGAATCGGAATGGATGGATACTTGATGGATGGATAGCGAATGAGGCTCTTAGAATTTTCTCTCTGGTTGTGAAGTAATGTAATCTCAGGATAACATCCCTAGGAGTGTCTGCAGACGAGTTTCGTGGTCGCAAGGCTCTATGAGCCCTATCTATCAGTAATTCTTGTGGTTGGAGCGTATCTAGAATTTCTTTGAATAGCCCTTGTAGGTGGGTTGGGAGTTCTGCTGTGGTGACAGATTCTGGAATGCCACGTATCCTCAAGTTATTACGACGGGACCTGTCTTCAAGGTCTGCTAGTTTGCCTTCAAGCTCTGTAATCATTTCTGCCAGATTTTGGGAATAGGCGAGACGGTTGGAATCATCAAGAGCTAAATCTTCATGCTTCTTCTCTAGAGTTTCAGTGCGCTCATTCACTGACGATATTTCTCTTTTCAGTTCAGCAAATGATTGTCTAAACTCTTGGCGTAAAGAAGAATGATGTGTATCCATTTTTTCAGACAGGGTCTGTATGGTATTTAGAAAAGTTGTCTGGGAGAGGGAGGGGCCCTCTCTATGCCGGCTGTCTGATTTGGGGAGTCTGTTAAGTGAGGTGGGTGAATCTCTGGAGTCATCTTGCGAATTTTCTAGGTTTGAAGCATGTTTGTTATGGAAGTGATCTGTTAGAGTCCTCTTGGGGTTTTTCTGGGATCTTTGTTTTTTCCCCATCATATTTGCCATGATAAGTTGTATGGATATTGAATTCTGCAACTGACGTAGATAAACCTTGAGACAGAGTCCTTAATTTAGTTGGCTCCTGGAGGGAACCCCTATCCCGCACCCCAACTTGTTTGCCTCTAGCCTTGCATTATATTTCAGGTTTGGCCAAATTTGAATTGAGGATAAAACTGATGTAGGTAGATGTTTGAACTAGACCACACTCCCAGGGGCGTGCCCCCTATTGGGCGAAGTGGGGAAAAGGAAGTTGGTTATGACCCGCTGGTGAGGAAAGGGGGGGAGGGGGTCTAGGCTAGAGAACTCTTTATGAAGGCCTTCAGGCAACTTGGACTTGAGAGTGCAAGGTAGTGCAAGGGTTATGGTGGTATCTTATGTTACTATAAAATGATGGAGATAAGAGAGATAAAAGAGTGCCCTCAGCAAGTTTATTCTATTTTGAAAACAGAGGAGAAACTGCAATACAGTATTATCTTGCTTAGTTAGCAAACCTGGTGGGTCAGAATATGAGTAACTTATTTGTAGAGCTCTGGGATATGTTGCAGTACCTTCTATGCCACAAAATGCGGTTATATAAGGAAAACCGTTACCCCTCTTAGCAGCAGTAAATAGCCGTTTCAAATGCAGGCTTTACATGTAATATAGGTATAATGTTTGTGCCGCTTCTACAGTACTATCTGAGTTGCTTAGGAGTTCAACAGGTGGATTCATAAAACTAGGGAAATCCCCAGTCTCCAGTAGTCCTCGTAGTGTCTATTAGACAGTGTATCTGTGCATCCACTTGCGCCCGAGTAATGCAGCACTGTGTTGAGGGAGAAGGTAAGATGGCGGATTTTGGCGCCTCTTTTTTTTTTTTTTTTTCTGTTATGTAATAAAGTTAGGACCGCTTCAAGCCTCTTCTGTTAATGGGATAGTAAGGTAGTCTCCAATACCAGACAGGTATATGTGTAGTCTGCAGTCTTGTGTTGTTAGTAAGCTGTTTGTGGCGTGGGGTCTTACCGTATATAGGAGGGACTGGCTCAGCTCTTCAACCGGCTACCTATTCAAATGTCACCGGGGATCTTACACCGTGACTCCGTCGGGTAGCGGGGGTAACCGGAGTAGCCCAGTAGCAGCGCAGCAGAGGCGCGGGTCTTGTGAGGCCAGTCGCAACTTCGGTCCGTGAGTCACAGTTTGTTGGTAGGCTAAGCCACTTCTCTTGCCCCCCGTACAGCAGGAATCCTCCTCTGATCACTCCGGAGCGGAGCCCCGACCCTCCGGAGTGCAGATTGTCAGCGGCTATTTAGATGATCCAAGCAAAGAGGCTTCCCGCTGTCGTTGGGCTGGCAAGTAAAAGTCTTTCCAACTTCGGTCTCCAAACAACTATGGTGCTCTGTAGATACTACACTCTTCCCTTAAACCAACTTTTTTTGTGCTGAAACTTAGCGTAATATTAGTTAAATTAGGGTTTGTGATCAGAGCTCTGAACACAAACGTCTTCTCAGCACGGTAGTTGGCTCCGCCCCCCAAAAGTTTGTTATTTTTAAATGGTACCGGAGTGTACTGTTTCTCAGGCAGTATTTAGAAGAAGAATCTGCCTGCATTTTCTATGATCTTAGCAGAAGTAACTAAGATCCATGGCTGTTCTCACATATTCTGAGGAGTGAGTTAACTTCAGAGAGGGAATGGTGTGCAGGTTTTCCTGCAATAAGGTATGTGCAGTTAATATTTTTCTAGGGATGGAATTTGCTAGAAAATGTAAGTAAAGCCTTAAATGCAGTGATAGCAACTGGTATCAGGCTTATTAATAGAGAGACATACTCTTATAAAAATGTAATATAAAACGTTTGCTGGCATGTTTAATCGTTTTTATATGTATTTGTTGATAAAACTTATTGGGGCCTAGTTTTTTTCCACATGACTGGCTTGAATTTTGCCTAGAAACAGTTTCCTTAGGCTTTCCACTGTTGTAATATGAGTGGGAGGGGCCTATTTTAGCGGTTTTTTGCACTGCAAAAATTACAGACACAGACATCCAGCTTCTTCCTGCATGATCCAGGACATCTCTGGAGGGCTCAAAAGGCTTCAAAGTCGTTTTTGAGGGAGGTAAAAAGCCACAGTAGAGCTGTGGCAGTTGTTGTGACTGTTTGAAAAAAAAAAACGTTTTTGTCTTTTATTATTCAGTTTTGGGTATTAAGGGGTTAATCATCCATTTGCAAGTGGGTGCAATGCTCTGCTAACTTGTTACATACACTGTAAAAATTCCGTTAGTGTAACTGCCTTTTTTCACTGTTATTTCAAATTTTGACAAAATTTTGTGTTTCTTAAAGGTGCAGTAACATTTTTTATATTGCTTGTAAACTTGTTTAAAGTGTTTTCCAAGCTTGCTAGTCTCATTGCTAGTCTGTTTAAACATGTCTGACACAGAGGAAACTACTTGTTCATTATGTTTGAAAGCCATGGTGGAGCCCCATAGGAGAATGTGTACTAAATGTATTGATTTCACCTTAAACAGTAAAGATCAGTCTTTAACTATAAAAGAAATATCACCAGAAGATTCTGACGAGGGGGAAGTTATGCCGACTAACTCTCCCCACGTGTCAGACCCTTCGCCTCCCGCTCAGGGGATGCACGCTAATATGGCGCCAATTACATCAGGGACGCCCATAGCGATTACCTTGCAGGACATGGCTGCAATCATGAATAATACCCTGTCAGAGGTATTATCCAGGTTGCCTGAATTAAGAGGCAAGCGCGATTGCTCTGGGGTTAGGAGACATACAGAGCGCGCAGATGCTGTAAGGGCCATGTCTGATACTGCGTCACAATATGCAGATCATGAGGACGGAGAGCTTCAGTCTGTGGGTGACATCTCTGATTCGGGGAAACCCGATTCAGAGATTTCTAATTTTAAATTTAAGCTTGAGAACCTCCGTGTGTTGCTTGGGGAGGTATTAGCTGCTCTGAATGACTGTAACACAGTTGCAGTACCAGAGAAATTGTGTAGGCTGGATAAATACTATGCGGTACCGGTGTGTACTGATGTTTTTCCTATACCTAAAAGGCTTACAGAAATTATTAGCAAGGAGTGGAATAGACCGGGTGTGCCTTTTTCCCCACCTCCTATATTTAGAAAAATGTTTCCAATAGACGCCACTACGCGGGACTTATGGCAGACGGTCCCTAAGGTGGAGGGAGCAGTTTACTTTACTTTAGCAAAGAGTACTACTATCCCGGTTGAGGACAGTTGTGCTTTTTCAGATCCAATGGATAAAAAATTGGAGGGTTACCTTAAGAAAATGTTTATTCAACAAGGTTTTATTTTACAGCCCCTTGCATGCATTGCGCCTGTCACGGCCGCAGCGGCATTCTGGTTTGAGGCCCTGGAAGAGGCCATCCATACAGCTCCATTGACTGAAATTATTGACAAGCTTAGAACACTTAAGCTAGCTAACTCATTTGTTTCTGATGCCATTGTTTGACTAAACTAACGGCTAAGAATTCCGGATTCGCCATCCAAGCGCGTAGGGCGCTATGGCTTAATTCCTGGTCAGCTGACGTGACTTCGAAGTCTAAATTACTCAACATTCCTTTCAAGGGGCAGACCTTATTCGGGCCTGGTTTGAAGGAAATTATTGCTGACATTACTGGAGGTAAGGGTCACACCCTTCCTCAGGACAGGGCCAAAGCAAAGGCCAAACAGTCTAATTTTCGTGCCTTTCGAAATTTCAAGGCAGGTGCAGCATCAACTTCCTCCGCTTCAAAACAAGAGGGAACTTTTGCTCAATCTAAGCAGGCCTGGAAACCTAACCAGTCCTGGAACAAAGGCAAGCATGCCAGAAAGCCTGCTGCTGCCTCTAAGACAGCATGAAGGAACGGCCCCCTATCCGGCGACGGATCTAGTAGGGGGCAGACTTTCTCTCTTCGCCCAGGCGTGGGCAAGAGATGTTCAGGATCCCTGGGCGTTGGAGATCATATCTCAGGGATATCTTCTGGACTTCAAAGCTTTCAAGGCTATCTGCAAATCAGATAAAGAAAGAGGCATTCCTATGCTGTGTGCAAGACCTCCTAGTAATGGGAGTGATCCATCCAGTTCCGCGGACGGAACAAGGACAGGGTTTTTATTCAAATCTGTTTGTGGTTCCCAAAAAAGAGGGAACCTTCAGACCAATTTTGGATCCAAAGATCTTAAACAAATTCCTCAGAGTTCCATCTTTCAAAATGGAAACTATTCGGACCATCCTACCCATGATCCAAGAAGTTCAGTACATGACCATAGTGGACTTAAAGGATGCCTACCTTCACATACCGATTCACAAAGATCATCATCGGTTTCTAAGGTTTGCCTTTCTAGACAGGCATTACCAATTTGTAGCTCTTCCCTTCGGGTTGGCTACAGCCCCGAGAATCTTTACAAAGTTTTTGGGCTCACTTCTGGCGGTTCTAAGACCGCGAGGCATAGCGGTGGCTCCGTATCTAGACGACATCCTGATACAGGCGTCAAGCTTTCAAGTTGCCAAGTCTCATACAGAGATAGTTCTGGCATTTCTGAGGTCGCACGGGTGGAAAGTGAACGAGGAAAAGAGTTCTCTATCCCCACTCACAAGAGTCTCCTTCTTAGGGACTCTTATAGATTCTGTAGAAATGAAAATTTACCTGACGGAGTCCAGGTTATCAAAACTTCTAAATGCTTGCCGTGTTCTTCACTCCATTCCGCGCCCTTCGGTAGCTCAGTGTATGGAGGTAATCGGCTTAATGGTAGCGGCAATGGACATAGTGCCATTTGCGCGCCTTCATCTGAGACCGCTGCAATTATGCATGCTGAGTCAGTGGAATGGGGATTACACAGATTTGTCCCCTCTGCTAAATCTGGATCAAGAGACCAGAGATTATCTTCTCTGGTGGTTGTCTTGGGTACACCTGTCCAAGGGTATGACCTTTCGGAGGCCAGATTGGACAATTGTAACAACAGATGCCAACCTTCTAGGTTGGGGTGCAGTCTGGAATTCCCTGAAGGCACAGGGATCGTGGACTCAGGAGGAGAAACTCCTTCCAATAAATATTCTGGAGTTAAGAGCGATATTCAATGCTCTTCTGACTTGGCCTCCGTTGGCAACACTGAGGTTCATCAGATTTCAGTCGGACAACATCACGACTGTGGCTTACATCAACCATCAAGGGGGAACCAGGAGTTCCCTAGCGATGTTAGAAGTCTCAAAAATAATTCGCTGGGCAGAGTACCACTCTTGTGAAATAAATGTGATAACAAAAATCATAAAAGGAAAACCAAATAAAGTTCTGAATCAAGGATATGTCTGTGTCCTCTGGATGAGTTTTTCAGCTTGTTAGCATTCTTCAGTGAGATCCCATAAAAAAGGAAACAGAAAATTGCAACATAATGTGAATCTGTAATGGCACTTTGAGGAAGTAGTTGTTTTGTAACAAATGACTACTCACATTTGTTGGAGCTTTCCACTAAGCTCAAGGATATGCGCACTCCCACTTTATACTGATGGGAAAACAGTGCACTAGGCAAAACTTGGATACAAATTTATTTTAAAATATATAAAAGCGTCACATAAGCATTGATAACACCACAATGTAAGGGTACAAAAGCAGATATGCTGTAACAAATGCTTCAAATCGCCAAACTTGCAAAGAGGTAAATGGATCAGCAGGAGTGTGACCGCTGAAACCAAAACCTTTTTAGTAGCAAGACATTCCTTGACAAAGCATACCAGTGAAACGTACGTCGGAACTGAACTGTTCTATATTGAGTTTTATTGCGTCTCTACACTAGCCAGGACACCTGGGGGCTTAGCGCTATTGTCTTGCTACTAAAAAGGTTTTGGTTTCAGCGGTCACACTCCTGCTGATCCATTTACCTCTTTGCAAGTTTGGCGATTTGAAGCATTTGTTACAGCATATCTGCTTTTGTACCCTTACATTGTGGTGTTATCAATGCTTATGTGACGCTTTTATATATTTTAAAATAAATTTGTATCCAAGTTTTGCCTAGTGCACTGTTTTCCCATCAGTATAAAGTGGGAGTGCGCATATCCTTGAGCTTAGTGGAAAGCTCCAACAAATGTGAGTGAGGAAGTAGTTGTTTTGTAACAAATGACTAAAGTGCCATTACAGATTCACACTATGTTGCAGTTTTCTGTTTCCTTTTTTATGGGATCTCACTGAGGAATGCTAACAAGCTGAAAAACTCATCCAGAGGACACAGACATATCCTTGATTCAGAACTTTATTTGGTTTTCTTTTTATGATTTTTGTTATCACATTTATTTCACATTTTTTTCTTTGTGATATTCGGTATATTTATTGTAAGAGTACCACTCTTGCCACCTGTCAGCAATCCATATCCCAGGCGTGGAGAACTGGGAGGCGGATTTTCTAAGTCGTCAGACTTTCCATCCGGGGGAGTGGGAACTCCATCCGGAGGTGTTTGCTCAGTTGGTTCATCGTTGGGGCAAACCAGAGTTGGATCTCATGGCGTCTCGCCAGAACGCCAAGCTTCCTTGTTACGGATCCAGGTCCAGGGACCCAGAAGCGACGCTGATAGATGCTCTAGCAGCGCCTTGGTTCTTCAACCTGGCTTATGTGTTTCCACCGTTTCCTCTGCTCCCTCGACTGATTGCCAAAATCAAACAGGAGAGAGCATCTGTGATTCTGATAGCACCTGCGTGGCCACAAAGGACTTGGTATGCAGACCTAGTGGACATGTCATCCTTTCCACCATGGACTCTGCCTCTAAAACAGGACCTTCTGATACAAGGTCCTTTCAATCATCCAAATCTAATTTCTCTGAGACTGACTGCATGGAGATTGAACGCTTGATTCTATCAAAGCGTGGCTTCTCCAAGTCAGTCATTGATACTTTAATACAGGCACGAAAGCCTGTTACCAGGAAAATCTACCACAAGATATGGAGTAAATATCTTTATTGGTGTGAATCCAAGAATTACTCATGGAGTAAGGTTAGGATTCCTAGAATATTGTCTTTTCTCCAAGAGGGCTTGGACAAAGGATTATCAGCTAGTTCCTTAAAGGGACAGATTTCTGCTCTGTCTATTCTTTTGCACAAGCGTCTGGCAGAGGTTCCAGACGTCCAGGCATTTTGCCAGGCTTTGGTTAGAACTAAGCCTGTGTTTAAACCTGTTGCTCCCCCGTGGAGCTTAAACTTGGTTCTTAAGGTTCTTCAAGGAGTTCCGTTTGAACCCCTTCATTCCATTGATATTAAACTTTTATCTTGGAAAGTTCTGTTTTTGATGGCTATTTCCTCGGCTCGGAGAGTCTCTGAGCTATCTGCCTTACAATGTGATTCTCCTTATCTGATTTTTCATGCAGATAAGGTAGTTCTGCGTACCAAACCTGGGTTTTTACCTAAGGTGGTTTCTAACAAGAATATCAATCAAGAGATTGTTGTTCCATCGTTGTGCCCTAATCCTTCTTCAAAGAAGGAATGTCTTTTACATAATCTGGACGTAGTCCGTGCCTTGAAGTTTTACTTACACGCTACTAAGGATTTTTGTCAAACATCTTCCCTGTTTACTCTGGACAGAGGAGAGGTCAAAAGCTTCGGCAACCTCTCTTTCCTTTTGGCTTCGGAGCGTAATACGCCTAGCCTATGAGACTGCTGGACAGCAGCCCCCTGAAAGGATTACAGCTCATTCTACTAGAGCTGTGGCTTCCACCTGGGCCTTCAAAAATGAGGCCTCTGTTGAACAGATTTGCAAGGCTGCGACTTGGTCTTCGCTTCACACTTTTTCAAAATTTTACAAATTTGATACTTTTGCTTCTTCGGAGGCTGTGTTTGGGAGAAAGGTTCTTCAGGCAGTGGTTCCTTCTGCTTAATCCTGCCTTGTCCCTCCCATCATCCGTGTACTTTAGCTTTGGTATTGGTATCCCACAAGTAATGGATGATCCGTGGACTGGATACACTTAACAAGAGAAAACATAATTTATGCTTACCCGATAAATTTATTTCTCTTGTAGTGTATCCAGTCCACGGCCCGCCCTGTCCTTTTAAGGCAGGTCTAAATTTTAATTAAACTACAGTCACCACTGCACCCTATGGTTTCTCCTTTCTCTGTTTGTTTTCGGTGGAATGACTGGATATGACAGTTAGGGGAGGAGCTATATAGCAGCTCTGCTGTGGGTGATCCTCTTGCAACTTCCTGTTGGGAAGGAGAATATCCCACAAGTAATGGATGATCCGTGGACTGGATACACTACAAGAGAAATAAATTTATCAGGTAAGCATAAATTATGTTTTTTTATCAACATCTAGACAATCATATAGCTATGTTATGGGGTCACTTAAGTTATTTATATATTTGCTAATATATACGGCCCTGTGACAGATCCTTTTTACTGTTCACTTGTTGTTTTGCACACATCCGCTTTTTTGGCATGCTTATTTTTTCATGCGTCGGCGTTTCACACGCCGTCTTAACGCTTGTCGGTTTATCGCACGTTCTTTTAGACAGAAAGTTAGTCTTTTCATAGAAAGGCCTTTTTACATGCAGGTTATATTCAGGCCAGCTATTTCTATTGCTGATGTAGCTGCTGCTTCTACTTACTGGTAGTCTAGTCTTTCAGAACAGTATTCTGAAGACCTAATGCTAACTGTAACAAGTCAAAGCAGGGTACGAGATCTATCCCTACTCCCAAAACTGCATGAATGTGCAGCCCTCAATCCAGAAGTTCTGTTAGAGGCAGATCAATCCTTTTTCAGGAGGCATGGTTTGTCTGTTCCAGAACCCTGGGTTTGGAATATTTCTTTCATGTAATTGGCAAGAGTCCATGAGCTAGTGACGTATGGGATATACAATCCTACCAGGAGGGGCAAAGTTTCCAAAACCTCAAAATGCCTATAAATACACCCCTCACCACACCCACAATTCAGTTTTACAAACTTTGCCTCCTATGGAGGTGGTGAAGTAAGTTTGTGCTAAGATTTCTACGTTGATATGCACTTTTTTTTGAAGCCCGATTCCTCACAGTACAGTGAATGTCAGAGGGATGTGAAGGGAGTATCACCTATTGAATGCAATGGTCTTCCTAACGGGGATCTTTTTCATAGGTTTTCTGTTATCGGTTGTAGAGTTTCATCTCCTACCTCCCTTTTCAGATCGACGATATACTCTCATATTTCATTACCTCTACTAATAACCTTTTCAGTACTGATTTGGCTATCTGCTATATGTGGATGGGTGTCTTTTGGTAAGTATGTTTCATTCACTTAGGACACTCTCAGCTATGGTTAGGCACTTTATATAAAGTTCTAAATATATGTATTGTACTTATATTTGCCATGATACAGGTTTCAGTATATTTCCTTCTTTTGCAGACTGTCAGTTTCATATCTGGGAAATGCATTTTTAAGAAAAATTATTTCTTACCTGGGGTTTAGTCTTTTTCAAATTGGCTCTAATTAAATTGCGGGCTGTATTAGGCTCGCGAGGGTGCAAAATGCCAAAATTTATTGCCTCATTCTTGGCGCGAGATTTTTTGGGCGCAAAAGTTACGTTCGTGACGCAAATTCGTCATTTCCGGCGTCTTAGTTGGCGCTGAGTCCTTCACGAGGTTGCTTCATCTATGACGCTAGTGTTTAGTTTCCGGACGTCTTTGGCGCCATAAAATATTTTTCTGTTTGTTGTGCGTCATACTTGGCGCCAAATATTTTCATTATTTAAGACCCCATTCCTTTTGCCTCTGGCCTTTTTTCTATGTCGGAGGGCTATGCTGTTTGCATTTTTTTCTCCCATTCCTGAAACTGTCATATAAGGAAATTGATCATTTTGCTTTATATGTTTTTTCTCTTACATTTGCAAGATGTCTCAAACTGTCCCTGTATCAGAAAACACTGTTGGAATCCTGCTGACTGATATCAGTCCTACCAAAGCTAAGTTCATTTATTGTAATGTTATGGAGATTATATCTTTAGCTGTGGTTTGTAATAAGTTATCATGATAAACTTTTACATGCAGAGAATATGTCCACCAGTAATAATGTATTGTCTGTTGCTTACTCAAATTTACTCCTGTATCTACTACCCTTCAGCTTGAGATCATGACCCCTTGTTCTTGAATTTTCCATTTTATGTAAAATACCCCACAGCCTCAGTTTTACTAAGCCCTTTAACATACTTGAAAGTTGCTATCATATCACCTCTTTCCCTTCTCTCCTCTAAGCTACCTGATTCAGATAGAGCATGCAATTTTAAGCAACTTTCTAGTTTACACCGATTATTAAATGTTCTTCATTCTTTTGGTATCTTTATTTGAAAAGCAAAAATGTAAGTTTAGAAGTCGGCCCATTTTTGGTGATTAACTTTGAATTGCTCTTGCTGATTGGTGGATAAATTCACCCACCAATAAACAAGTGCTGTCCAGGGTCTGAACCAAAAATGGGCATGCTCCTTAGCTTAGATGCCTTCTTTTTCAATTAAAGATTGCAAGAGAACAAAGAAATTGATAATAGGAGTAAATGAGAAAGTTGCTTAAAATGCAATGCTCTATCTCGGGGGTCGCCAACCTTTCGGACCTCAGGGACCACTAAACTCACAATTTTGAGTCCTGTGGACCACTAACATGAATATTTCTTAAAAGGTACAAACCAAAACTCTCAATATGAATGTGAGCTAACCACTACTGGCAATTACTATAATACTGGTGGGATATGGTTGATCTGCTGGATAGCAATTACTGGAATTCAGGTGGAATAAAATTATTATAATGAAAAATAATTAATATTTAATAAAAAAAAAAAGAAGATGGAGGGGAGGAAGACAAACAGTGATGTAAGTCCATCTAAAGGAATTAGGAAAACTACTACAAAGAGACAGATAAAGGGAAGAAAATAAATAAAATATAAGAATTTTTTTTTTGAATATTTTATATACTTTAATTCCAGTAATTAAAGCCAAGACTATACAAACCTTTGCTGGCTTTAGGATGGAAGCATCTTCCTCTGAGCAGCGCACAAGGCGGGAGGAATTAAAAATACAATCTAGTTATGCAAGTTACGCAGTACTATGCAACATACGTAGGGAGATTGTAATTTAACAACTCCTCTGTCGGTTTTCACTGATGTCCAGCCAGGTACTGTAGGGAGTTGCGGCGTGACGGGGTGACACCATCAGAGGAGATTAATTTCTGCTTGATGGTTTTAAGGACCACCAACATCTTCTCGGGGACCACCAGTGATCCATGGACGCTGCTCTGAATCATGAAAGAAACAATTTGGGTTCAGTATCTCTTTAATTCAGGCTTGTAAGCCATAAACTAGAAACATATATTACAAGGTCTGGCAGGCCTTTATTTCTTGGTGTATAGATCATGGTTTTTGCAGGAGTGCTAAACTGGGAGCTTCTAAGTACATTTTAAAACGGTTTTATACTAGATTTGTAGACCAGTATCTGTGCATATTATTCTTTATAGTAGTGTCTATTACATGCAGTTAAATAAAAATTGATGTATACTGTCCCTTTAATGGTTTTGCAGGCTTCTCCTTTTAAACATATGTATAAAATGGACATTAAACTACTTTCTTGGAAATTATTTATTTTGCTATCTTTTCTGCATGAAGAGTTTGAGTTATCTGTTTTTTTCTTTTGGACCTCATTATCTGATTTTTTTCATCAGGATTTGGCTGTTTTACGAATATCATTAGATTTTTAAAGTTGTTTCTTCAGACATTAGCAGAGAGATTGTTGTTCATTTTGTGTGTCCTAATCCTAAGAATGCCTCTGAGAGATCTTTGCATTCTTTGGATGTTGTTAGGGCATTGAAATATTACATTTATGCTACCAAGGACTTTAGACAAACTTTCTGTTTAATTCTTTTTTTTTTCTGGCCATAGGAAGGGTCAGAAAGCGTCTACAGTTTCTTTGGCTTCTTGGTTGAATCTTTAGATTAACAAAGCTTACTTGGAGACAGTTCAGCCTTCACAGCGGATTACTGCTCATTCTACTAGGTCATTTGCCACTTCTTGGGCTTTCAAGAATTAGGCTTCAGTTGATCAGATTTGCAAAGCAGCTACTTGGTGGTCTTTTTACTAAATTCTACCATTTTGATGTTTTTGCTTCTTCTTAATGCAGCCTTTGGTAGAAAGGTTATTCAGGCAGCTGTCTGTTTCATTTTTTTGCCTGTATCATTTATTTTTATTGGGTTGTGGATTTAATTTCTCAATCAAAAAATATTTTTAAATAACTCCCTTTATATTATTACTTGTGGACTCCACAGCTTGGCAATTAGTTCCCAAGAGTAAAGGATTGTGGACTCTCACCACCTTTATGAAAGGAAATATAATTGATGCTGACCTGATAAATTAATTTCTTTAATGGAGAGTCCACGAGACCCTACCCTTATGGATTTTTTTTTTTGTTTAGTTGATTTTTCTTCAGCACATGTTTTTTCCCTGCTCCTTTTATGGCTCTTATTTCTTTTTCTTACCTCACTTTGCTTGGCTATACGTTCGACTAAGGTATGTGTGAGGTGGGAGGAGTTTTATAGAGGTCTTGGCGTTTTGAAATCTTTGCCTCCTCCTAATGGTAGGGAAGAGTAATTCCCAAGAGTAATGGATGGTGGTCTCTTCCCACCATGAAATAAATTAATTTATCAGGTAAGCGTAAATGATGTTTTTTAGTTCAAATGCGCATATATAGATATATGTATAGATATAATTATAGGTATAGATATAATTATAGATAGATATAGCAATACTCATTTGAGTTATGGTAAAGATTTAACCAAGATTAAAATCCATTACATAAAAGTGAGAAAGGCGAAATTATTGAATAGCAAATGAGCATATCTAGGCAAGCATCCCCGCTTGCTTTCTCCCAGAAGTACCCTGCATACATTGTTACCAATACACCAGGGAACTCTTGGTAAGATATGTAAATTAAGATGGAGAAAAACCAAACAACACTACAATTCATCTTAATAATTTTTACAAACACCAAATATGTATAAATAATTGTATTTATTATAAAAAATAAACAAAATATTAGACTGATGTCTCAATGTAGTTTATGCAGTACATATGAAAAAAGGGATACAGAATACAGTCACAATATGCTTAAGAAATATATTACTGAACAAATTTAAATAACACTGGATCCCTGTTATTGGATACAGAGTACAATCTCAAAATGCTCCATAAACATGCCAATAAAGAGAGATAAATATCACTGGATTCATCCTTCAATATATATCAGGTAGCAAAGATATACACAGGGTTTCTAATTTTCATTGGGTTATAATTACAAAAAAAATCAGAATACCCAACAGGTTAGCATATAGCAAAACTATAAAATGAAATCGTTTAAAAAACAGTTTGCATAAAATTGTTTAAAAACATTTTAAATCACTTTAAATAAGAGCAACTAACACTTGCCTGTCCAGGCCAGTAATGTTCTTCCACTATGTGTTTCAGGGATGAGCCCCTTCATCAGGTGAATCTATGAGTCTTGAGTGCTCCAAGCCAGTGCCTAATTTATACGATGCAGTGGGGCCTTGACACCTGGGTTTGTCAAGCGCTAACTTTTCTGATAACCTATTTGTGGCAGGATTGTAAAGTCTGTAGAGTACACTTCCAGTTCTCATAACTGGGAGATTCACAGTTTTCATTTACAGGACAAAGGTCCAAAATAAATGATGAAAGTATACTGCAAAGTTGTAGTTTTTTTTTAAGCATAATTAAACATTTTATATTACTATCTCAAACATCTCTTTAAAGGGATAGTCTAGTCAAAATTAAGCTTTTACGATTCAGATAGAGCATGCAATTTTAAGCAACTTTCTAATTTACTCCTATTATCTAATTTTCTTTATCTTGGTATCTTTATTTGAATGTAAGCTTAGGAGCCGACCCATTTTTGCTTCAGAACATGGGTAGCGCTTTTTGATTGGTGGCTACATTTAGACAACAATCAGAAAGCGCTATCCAGGTGCTGATCCAAAAATGGGCCGGCTCCTATGCTTACATTCCTTTTTTTAAAAAAAAAAAAAATACCAAGCGAACAAAGAAAAATTGATAATAGGAGTAAATTAGAAAGTTGCTTAAACTTGCATTCTCTATTCGAATCATGAAAGTTTAATTTTGACAAGACTATCCCTTTTAGAAAATCATGTGTACTTTATGAGGATGTATAGTATTGCTATGAAACCCAAAGCACTGAAAATACAGTAGTTAGAAAAGTTCATTCTTTCCTACTAGACATTAACTAAGATTCAAGAAGCATACATTTTATGGAACATAAGCATTATTAATCATTTGGTGCCACTCTAATTTCTGTCTTGACAGAGATTATTGTACAAGTATTAAGCACTGCCTAAATAAAGACTTTTGTGCTTTTAGTATATACTTTTCCAACTATTATAACAAGAATGGTGCCCCCACACACTTAGCTCATTATTTATTATAAATGACACCTTGCAAATTTTGTATTTGTCCCGTTAAATATCACTTTCTACACTCCAGACCACATTCTACCATTTTAGTGTATGCTAACAAACTAGTTTAGAATCTCTGGCTATTGGAGTTTATTAGTAGGGACATGCTTGTTCTTATTAAAATCTTTACTGTTTGTAGAATATTGTACTTTTCTTACAGTATATTTTGATGAGTAAACAGCCCAATAAATCACAGTACTATTTTATTCTTCAGCCCTGACCAAAGGTTTTCTGAACACATCAAAGATGAAAAGAGCTGTGAATTTCAGCAAAGGTTTATCCTTAAGAGAGATGATGCCAGTATGGACCGGGATGATAATCAGGTAGATTGGCTTTGTCAGCCATAAACAATGTTTTGTTGTCTTTGTCACTTAAATGGATGTTGTAAATTTATTATTATAATGAATACAATGCTTAAAGTGATCGTAAACTTAAAGGGACAGTCAAGTCCCCCCAAAAAACTTCCATGATTCAAATAGGGCATGCAATTTTAAACAACTTTCCAATTTACTTTTATCACCAATTTTGCTTTGTTCTCTTGGTATTCTTAGTTGAAAGCTAAACCTAGGAGGTTCCTATGCTAATTTATTAGACCTTGTAGGCTGCCTCTGCATTTTACAGTTTTTCACCACTAGAGGGTGTTAGTTCATGTGTTTCATATAGATAACATTGAGCTCATGCACGTGAATTTAACGAGGAGTGAGCACTGATTGGCTAAAATGCAAGTCTGTCAAAAGAACTGTAATAACGGAGCAGTCTGCAGAGGCTTAGATACAAGGTGATCACAGAGGTAAAACATGTATTATTATAACTGTGTTGGTTATGCAAAACCAAGGGATTATCTATCTTTTAAAACAAAAATTGTGGTGTTGACTGTCCCTTTAATGATCTGCGCAATAGCATTTTAAATGATGTTATAATTAAACAGTACTTTCATTCATATTTTTTTTTTATTTTTTTTAAACCCACATAAAGCTCATATTTACCGATTGTCTCCATATTTCTCATCCTATTCCCCCCGCCTGACGGGCAGTGTCCCGTTATGTTTTTTTTTTTTTTTTTTTTTTTTTTAATGACTTTTGTGCAAATATCCAGCTTCCTAGACCCAATAATACCTTGGCGTTAATGCTCATGCGCTTATATTTTGACCTTCCCTCTGTTCATGTGCTGTCTAATCAAAACTGAATCTCTGCTTACGTCACTTACCTAAGAGACTGAAGCAGCTGTCCACAGGAATAGCGCAGCGATAATTTATTATATATAAATGGAAGGTAATTATAGAATATAAACAAAGGATTTTAAATCTTATATTAATAATCTTATACATGTAACGTTTAGGATCAATTTAGTCCTATAATACTTGCATCCACTCTTGGCTGGTAAGTAAATAATGAATCTTGTGATTCGGAGCAGATGCACCTCTAATGCACATGCGTGGGATTGTCAGACAAGGGAGCATACATTACTCCCTAAGTAGAGAGCGAGTGGGACCACTCTCTACAATACACACTCAATGGAACAAGAAATAGGAGGGGGCGGAGACATAAGGAGAGCAAGATAGAAATAAAACATTAAATTATAAAAAATAAAAATTATATGGATTAAAAAAAAAGAAGTGGTTTTACTTGAAATACAAAGAAGGTATGAAATATGTGTAGTAAACATGATAAATGTACCATTAATCTAAAGAGTAATTACAAATATACTTTCTTTAAAGGGCCATTATACACTCATTTTTTCTTTGCAAAAATGTTTTGTAGATGATCTATTTATAAAGCCCATAAAGTTTGTTTTTTAAAAAAATTTATAATTTTGCTTATTTTTAAATAACATTGCTCTAATTTTCAGACTCCTAACCAAGCCCCAAAGTTTTATTTGAATACCGTCAGCTACCTTCTCCAGCTTGTGTAAAGGGTCTTTTCATATGCAAAAGAAGGGGGAGGGGGGGGAGATTCTTATTTTCCAACTGCCTTTTCAACAGAGCTTTTTAAACCATTTTATACTGGATTTTTATATCAGTATCTGTGCATCTTATTCTTTATAGTAGTGTCTATTACATGGAGTTATATGAAAATGAGTGTATACTGTCCCTTTAAGCCATTTTATATTGTTTCTCTTTAACTGATACATTGAAAAGTATATTTTCCATTTCCTTCTTAATATAAGGAGAGTTCACGGCTTCATTCATTACTTTTGGGAAATACTGAACCTGGCCACCAGGAGGAGGCAAAGACACCCCAGCCAAAGGCTCAAATACCTCTCCCACTTCCCCATCCTGTCTTTCATCACAGGAGGATGGCAGAGAAGTGTCCGAAGATTTCAGAGTTGTTCCTCAGGAGGGGTATATGCGATATGGGACTGGAGTTTTAAGTAGTCTTGTTAGCCTCTCAGTGAGAGCATTGACGAAAGTTAGAGTCCTGCGATGCAGGGAGAGTCTTACTGCGAACCCATCCAGACTGCCTGCTAACAGCTCATTAAGCAACCAGTGTTGAGGAGTTTCACCGTCTGCTTTTTCTTCACTCAAGTCCATGTCAGGAACGATGCTACAAGACTGTCACACTTTCAGATTGTTTCAAATTTACATATGTAGAAAACGCTAGAAGACAGGGTCACAGTGTGGCTCCTTTTATCTTAATAGAATCTTGGGTTAATGCCTCCTGAGGGAGGTTATTGAACAGTGGGGATTAATCAATTGTGATGAGTTGATTTATGCTGCTTTATGTGGAGATTTCTTGGGCTCATAGATTGTTTTTATGCGGTAACGGAACACACCGGTTTTTACTTTCACTTTGAATGCTGCGCAGCTTGTAGCTTGGCATGCTTTTTCTCATAGCAGCGGCGGTCCTGTCTTGCGCACCATGTGACTGAATGTGGTCACACTATCGTTTTCCCTTTCCTGATCGAGCTAGCTGTTGGAGGAGACTTTTGTTTTTCTGTTGCCTGGTTCTAGGAGGTGGTGAGTGCCCCAGTCATTGGGAGTATAAATGTGCCGTTTTGTGAGAAATAAAAGATCATTTATTCTGTGTCCTACTGTTATTAGCGTAAGCTAAGGAGGATTCTGATATGCTCGAGGGTACTCTCTCTATCCCTGATAGAATACCTGTCTATATTGTGAGGAGGCCTTGATATGCCTGCCCTCTCAACTATGTTCCATATGCATCAAGAAGGTTATTATGTCTAACAAGGTTAACCCCTTTAGTACTACTGAGCCGTCCACCTCTGAGGATTTGCCGTCCCGTGAGGTGCATACCCATCAGTTATCTCCCTCATCACATGCAGCTTCCCGTAGCACGCCTGATCCTCTGTCTGGAGGGAGCCTTTTACCATCAGACTTTACCGATCAGTTAAAGACGGCGGTGTCTGAGGCTCTTAGTGCTTTACCTCGCCCTGCAAAGCGCAAGTAAAAGGTTAAACATAGCTCTCCGGTCCAGGGGTCATCCAGTAATTTATTAGATTTGTCTAATTTTCAAGTATCTAAGGATGGGTCACACTCTGAGTCTTCAGATTGGGAACTTTCTGGATCGGAGTCTGCTACCTCTAGGCCTCCTGCTGTGGAGGAGCCAGCCTTTAGATTTAAAATTGAACACTTACATTTTTTTCTAAAGGTGGATGGCGCTATCTCCACGCTAGCCAAGCGTACTACTATCCCACTTGAGGATAGCTTGTCATTCAGAGAGCCAATGGATTAGAAGATGGAAACTTTTTTTAGAAAAATGATTCAGCATACGGGATACCTGTTTCAACCGGCAGTGGCTGTTGCCTCGGTTGCTGGAGCTGCGGCCTACTGTTGCGACTCCTTAGCAGATTTGATCGAGTTGGAGGGTCCCTTCAACGTTATCCAAGAAAGAATTAAAGCCTTGAGAATTGCTAATTATTTTATCTGTGATGCAAACATGCAGATTATTCGCCTGAATGCTAAGATTTCTGGTTTCTCAGTACAGACCGACAGTTGGGAGCTCTGGATGAAGTCCTGGTCTACGGACATGACTTCTAAGTCTAGACTACTTTCCCTTTAAGGGAAATATATTTAATTGGTCCAGGTCTGGACTTCATTATCTCCACGGTTACAGGGGGCAAGGGTGCCTTCCTACCGCAGGATAAAAAGAACAAATAAAAAAGGCAAGGAACTAATTTTCGTTCCTTTCGTTCTGAAAAGTCCCAACGTCACAACAGTTCTCCTCTAAGCCCAAGCAAACCAAGAGCACTTGGAAGCCGGCCCAATCCTGGAATAAATCCAAGCAGAACAAGAAACCCGCCGAGACGAAGTCGGCATGAAGGGGTGGCCCCTGATCCGGCACTGGATCGTGTAGGGGTCAGACTGTCACTGTTTTCAGATGCTTTGTTTAGGGACGTGCAGGATCCATGGGTCCTGGAGGTCATAGCTCAGGGATACAAGATAGGTTTCAAATCCCATCCACCCAAGGGCAGATTTCTCCTCTTTAGCCTGTCTTCCAAACCAGAAAAGAGGGAAGCCTTTCTGGGGTGCATGCGGGATCTGGCCTCCTTAGGGGTCATTGTCCCTGTTCCTATCACAGAAAGAGGTTTGGGATAATAATCAAACCTGTTCATGGTCCCAAAGAAAGAGGGAACTTTCCTGTCCGATTCTGGACCTAAAGTGCTTAAACAAGTTTCTAAATGTCCCCTCGTTCAAGATGGAGACATTATGGTCCATCCTTCCTCTAGTTCAGGAAGGACAGTTTATGACCACTATAGATCTGAAGGATGCCTACCTTCATGTTCCAATCCACAGGGACCACTTTCAGTTCCTAAGGTTTGCATTCCTGGATCAGCACTTCCAGTTCATTGCACTTCTGTTTGGTCTAGCTACTGCTTCACAAATCTTCACAAAGATTCTAGGGGCTCTCCTGGCCGTCGCAAGAACCCAGGGTATAGCAGTAGCTCCCTACTTAAACGACATTCTGGTTCAAGCTCCATCCTTTCGTCTAGCGGAAGACCATTCGGTATCTCTTCTCTTTATTCTTCGATCTCATGGATGGAAGATAAACTTAGAAAAAAGTTCTCTTATTCCAAGCACCAGGTTAGAATTCCTAGGTACTATAATAGACTCGATATCCATGAGGACCAGAGATGTTGCAAGCTAGCTTCGGCATGTCTTGCCCTCCGGACCTCCTTAAGGCCATCTGTGGCTCAGTGTATGGAGGTAATTGGTCTCATGGTGTCCAGCATGGACATAATTCCCTTTGCCAGGTTCAGTCTCAGACCTTTACAGCTGTGCATGCTGAGGCAGTGGAACGTCGATCATTCGGATCCGTCTCGACAGATTTCCTTGGACAGCCGGTCGAGAGAATCACTCTCTTGGTGGCTCTGTCCAGATCATCTGTCCTGAGGGACATCCTTTCTAAGACTATCCTGGGAGATTATGACTATGGACACAAGTCTTTCAGGATGGGGAGCTGTTTGGGGTCCTAAGAAGGCACAGGGCCTGTGGTTTCAGGAGAAACGCTCCCTCCTGATCAACATTCTGGAACTTCGAGCAATCTACAATGCTCTGAAGGCTTGGCTTCTTCTGGGTTCATCCCAGTTTATCAGATTCCAATCAGACAATATAACCTTGGTGGCTTACATCAACCATCAGGGGGGAACGAGAAGCTCCCTAGCAATGAGGGAAGTATCTCGGATTCTGGAGTGGATGGAGGCCCACAAATGTTCGCTGTCAGCAATCCGCATTCCGGGTGTGGACAACTGGGAAGCGGATTTTCTCAGCAGACAATCCTTTCATCCAGGGGAACGGTCTCTCTATCCTGAAGTGTTTGCGGAGATATGCAGTAGGTGGGGGCACCGGAGATAGATCTTATGGAGTCTTGTCTCATTACCATGCTACCCAGATATGTGTTGAGGTCCAGGGATCCTCAGGCGGAGCTAATAAATGCATTAGCAGTACCTTGGAGGTTCAGTCTAATCTACATTTTTCCGCCATTACCACTCCTTCCTCGGGTAGTGGCCCGCATCAAGCAGGAGCAGGCGTCAGTAATACGGATTGCTCCATCGTGGCCGCAAAGGATGTGGTTCACTGATCGAGTGAGGATGTCAATTTCTCCTCCATGGAGGTTACCTTGTTGCAGAGATCTGCTGGAACAAGGTCCTTTTCATCAAAATCTAGATTCTCTGAGGCTGACTGCGTGGAGATTGAATGCTTAATCCTTGCCAAGAGAGGGTTTGCTGAGAGAGTTATTGATACTCTAATTCAAGCTCGTAAGCCGGTTACTCGTCGCATCTATCAAAAGGTATGGAGTACCTACTAATTCTGGTGGGAAGAGCGTGAATTTCCCTAGCATAAATGTAAGGTTGCCAGGATTCTGTTTCTTCAGCCAAGATGGGAGAACGGTCTTTCAGCCAGTTCCCTGAGGGGACAGATTTCGGCCTTGTCTGTTTTACTGCACAAGAGGCTCTCTGAGCTTCCTGATGTTCAGTCTTTTGTTAAGGCTCTGATTAGGATCAGACCTGTGTTCAGATCTTCGGCTCCTTTTTGGAGTCTGCATCTGGTTCTTAAGGTTTTGCAACTGGCTCCATTTGAGCCTATGCATGAAATAGACATTAAGTTGTTGTCCTGGAAGGTTCTTTTTCTATTGTCTATTGCATCTGCGTGCAGAGTTTTAGAGATTGCCGCTTTGCAATATGAGCCTCCTTATCTGGTGTTTCATTCTGATAAGGCTGTCCTACATACTAAGTTAGGGTTTCTTTCTAAGGTCGTGTCAGACCGCATCGTCAATCAAGAGATTGTGGTTCCTTCCTTGTGTCCTAATCCTCCTCCTTTGAAGGAACGTTTGCTTCATAATTTGTCTGTGGTTCGAGCCTTGAAGTTCTATCTTCAGGCTACTAAGGATTTTAGACAACTCCTTCCTTGATTGTTGCCTATTCTGGGTAGCGTAAGGGGCAAAAGGTCTCTGCGACGTCCTTGTCTTTTTGGTTAAGGAGTGTTATCCGCTTAGCTTAGGAGACAGTGAGACATAAACCTCCTCAGAGAATTATCGCTCATTCTACTAGTGCAGTGGCTTCCTCTTGGGCCTTGAAGAACAAGGCCTCTATGGATCAGATTTGTAAGGCGGCTACCTGGTCCTCCTTACATAATTTTTCTATATTTTACAAGTTTGATGTTTTTGCTTCAGCTGAAGCAGCCTTCAGGAGAAAGGTTTTGCAGGCTGTGGTGCCCTCAGCTTTGGGTCCGCCTCTCTTTTTGTCCCTCCTGTTATCATTCAGTGTCCTTTAGAGCTTGGGTATAAGTTTCCAAACAGTAAGGCATAAATTATGCTTACCAGATAATTTAATTTCCTTCTGTATAAGGAGAGTCCACGGCCCCTGCCCGTGTTCTCCGATGGGCGGCCCCCTAAATTATATTTTTCTTCTGGCACCTTTATACCCTGATATTTCTCCTACTGTTCCTTGTTCCCTCGGCAGAATGTCTGGGGAATGGGGGAAAATTGAGAGGTATTTGAGCCTTTGGCTGGGCTGTCTTTGCCTCCTCCTGGTGGCCAGGTTCAGTATTTCCCAAAAGTAAGGAATGAAGCCGTGGACTCTCCTTATACAGAAGGAAATGAAATTATCTTGTAAGCATAATTTGTTTTTAATTTGTTTATAGACATATACATTAAGTCAAGCTTTAAATCATAGTTTTTTTGTATTGACAGGTGGAACTTGCAATAAACCAGCAATTATTATCCTGTGTTTGGAATGTTGTTTACATAAATTTTGATTAAAAAGATGCATCGCAACATGCTTAAAATAAAAATTTAAATAGTCATAGATTTTAGCTTTAGCTCTCACTGTGTTAACTGTTTTTAGTACAACTTTTCTGTGTTATAATTCTTTCCTCTTCCTGCGTTGCAGTAACATTCTCAGCTTGTAGGAAGGTTCTCAGGACCGGTGAAAGTTGTAAGGCACTCTGATCATAAATGCTTGACTTCAAAGTTGGGGTACATGCTCTATTTAACCCTTTATGTGCTGTTATTGCTGAGTAAGCCTTTTTACATTTTTGGTACATTTTCAGCGCTTATTTAAACAGTAGCTTATGTTCACGGTTTACCTTTTTAGGGTTAATCAGTTTTACATTGTGCTTTTTAAGGATCCTTTAGATAGAAAACTTGAAGGTTTTCATAGGCAATCCTTTCAACTTGCAGGTTTTATGTTTAGACCTGCAGTCAGTGTATCCTGTCGCGCTGCTGCTGTTTGGTGAAATAATCTCTCAGAACTTGTTTCCAAAAGACCCAAGCTTTCTTGGCTTGTGTGAGAGATCTGAAATTAAGTGATTACTCTAGTTCCAACTTCAGAAATATTCTAGGGGTTTTATTCAAATCTCTTTATAGTACCAAAGGAGGGTACTTTTCTGCCTGTTTTGGATCTCAACATATTGAACAAATTCCTGAAAGTTCCTGCTTTCAAGATTGAGACAATTTACACGTTACTTTCCTTAGTGCAGGAGGGTAAGTTTGTCTACAACATACTTTAGAAATATGCTTATTTGCATATTCCTATACACAGGGATCATGTCAAGTTCCTGAGATTTGTTTGCTAGACAAGCGTTATCATTTTGTGACCCTCCCTTTTGATCTTACTACCGCTCCCAGAGTGTTTACAAAAGTACTGGGAGCTCTGATGCCTGTAGTCTATCTGTTTATCTGTAGTTCCTTACTTGGACGACATTCTGGTTCAGAATCCCTCTTTTCATCTGTCTGTTTCTTCAGTTGCTTCAGAGTCACAGTTGGAAAATAAATCTTCTAAAAAGCTCATTAACTTCTCAGACCCGTGTGTCTTTTCTGGTGTTCATAATTGATTCCGTGACTGTTTTGTCTGACAGATCAGCGCAGACTGAAGCTGCAAAAGACCTGTGCCCTTCTGTAGCTGAACTGGCTCTTTTCTGTTGCATACTGTATGGAAGTTGTGGGTCTCTTGGGGGAAGCCTGAGATGCCGTTCCGTTTGTCAGATTTAATCTTCGGGCCCACGAATTGCAAATGCTGCATCAATTGAATGAGGACTATGAGGATCTGTCTTACAGGATTTTGTTAGATCAATAGACATGACGGTCTTTGGCTTGGTGGCAGATGCACCAGTCCTTGGTTCAGGGAGCCTCCTTTCTTCGATTAGTATGAATAGTATTCTCCACCGATGCCAGCCTATTATTTTGCTGTGCATTCTGGGGGTCTCGTAGAGCACAGGGAGTTAGGTTGTTTTTCTGCCTTCACTGTTTGTTCCCCCTATTCACGGTGGTCTTATGGACTCCACGACTTGGGTTTTTATTTCTACATGTGATAATGTGTGAACTCTCACCATCTGATGAAAGAAAACAAAATGTATGTTTACCTTATAAATTCTTTCCTGATGTGAGAGTCCAACTATTAACTTAGACAAATGGAAGGTAAAGAAATATACCTCCAATTATATTCTTACCCCACAGTTTCTATCTTTCCAGAGAAGTCTTTGGCATATTTTGGACCAGGGTAGGGATCTGGGAATATTTGGTGACTCAACATATGACTATCTTAATGTGAGGAATCCCAGAATCCCTAACTTTCATCATTTGCCAAAGACTCATAAGTCTTTGTAGAAAGTACAGGGACATCAATTGTTTCAGGGATCAGGTCCTGTTTAGAACCTTTGGGAGTGTGGATGGAAAGTGTATTACAGCGATTAGTTAATTGGACATTCAAGTAAAAATATGCTCCACTATGGATAAATTTAATTGGGATGATGCCTATAGCTGGCTTACAGTAGATGTGGTTAGTTTGTACTCTAGTATGCCAAAGGAGAAAAGAATGGAAGCCATACATTTATTTTTGGATAACTTTACATGTTTTTCAATGTACACTGTTTTGAGAGTTTTCCATTTTCTTCTCACTTATAATTACTTTTCGTTTGAGGGGAAATTCTATCTCCAGAGATGTGGGACAGGTATGGGGGCTACTTTTGCCACCGCTTATGCCAACATATTTTTATGGGGCAGTGGGAGCTGTCCTACATCTTTGGATCTGCATCCTAAAAATATCGAATTGCGAAAATCATTTTGAAATTTTGTTGCAACCAATTACTCCTCTCTGCCACTAGGAGGAGGATAAGATTCCCAAAACCTAAGAGCTCTATAAAACCCTTCCACCTCACTGGTAAACTAATTTTCTCCAACATAGGTGTGTCCGGTCCACGGCGTCATCCTTACTTGTGGGATATTCTCTTCCCCAACAGGAAATGGCAAAGAGCCCAGCAAAGCTGGTCACATGATCCCTCCTAGGCTCCGCCTACCCCAGTCATTCTCTTTGCCGTTGTACAGGCAACATCTCCACGGAGATGGCTTAGAGTTTTTTAGTGTTTAACTGTAGTTTTTATTATTCAATCAAGAGTTTGTTATTTTAAAATAGTGCTGGTATGTACTATTTACTCTGAAACAGAAAAGAGATGAAGATTTCTGTTTGTAAGAGGAAAATGATTTTAGCAACCGTTACTAAAATCCATGGCTGTTCCACACAGGACTGTTGAGAGGAATTAACTTCAGTTGGGGGAACAGTGAGCAGTCTTTTGCTGCTTGAGGTATGACACATTCTAACAAGACGATGTAATGCTGGAAGCTGTCATTTTCCCTATGGGATCCGGTAAGCCATTTTTATTCAGACAGTAAATAAGGGCTTCACAAGGGCTTATTAAGACTGTAGACATTTTCTGGGCTAAATCGATTCATATATTACACATATTTAGCCTTGAGGAATCATTTAATCTGGGTATTTTGGTAAAATAATATCGGCAGGCACTGTTTTAGACACCTTATTCTTTAGGGGCTTTCCCTAATCATAGGCAGAGCCTCATTTTCGTGCCGGTATTGCGCACTTGTTTTTGAGAGGCATGACATGCAGTCGCATGTGTGAGGAGCTCTGATACATAGAAAAGACTTTCTGAAGGCGTCATTTGGTATCGTATTCCCCTTTGGGCTTGGTTGGGTCTCAGCAAAGCAGATACCAGGGACTGTAAAGGGGTTAAAGTTAAAAACGGCTCCGGTTCCGTTATTTTAAGGGTTAAAGCTTCCAAATTTGGTGTGCAATACTTTTAAGGCTTTAAGACACTGTGGTGAAATTTTGGTGAATTTTGAACAATTCCTTCATACTTTTTCGCAATTGCAGTAATCAAGTGTGTTCAGTTTAAAATTTAAAGTGACAGTAACGGTTTTATTTTAAAACGTTTTTTGTACTTTGTTATCAAGTTTATGCCTGTTTAACATGTCTGAACTACCAGATAGACTGTGTTCTGAATGTGGGGAAGCCAGGGTTCCTTCTCATTTAAATAAATGTGATTTATGTGACACTGAAAATGATGCCCAAGATGATTCCTCAAGTGAGGGGAGTAAGCATGGTACTGCATCATTCCCTCCTTCGTCTACACGAGTCTTGCCCACTCAGGAGGCCCCTAGTACATCTAGCGCGCCAATACTCCTTACTATGCAACAATTAACGGCTGTAATGGATAATTCTATCAAAAACATTTTAGCCAAAATGCCCACTTATCAGCGTAAGCGCGACTGCTCTGTTTTAGATACTGAAGAGCATGAGGACGCTGATGATAATGGTTCTGAAATGCCCCTACACCAGTCTGAGGGGGCCAGGGAGGTTTTGTCTGAGGGAGAAATTTCAGATTCAGGGAAAATTTCTCAACAAGCTGAACCCGATGTGATTACATTTAAATTTAAGTTGGAACATCTCCGCGCTCTGCTTAAGGAGGTATTATCCACTCTGGATGATTGTGAGAATTTGATCATCCCAGAGAAACTATGTAAAATGGACAAGTTCCTAGAGGTCCCGGGGCTCCCAGAAGCTTTTCCTATACCCAAGCGGGTGGCGGACATTGTAAATAAAGAATGGGAAAGGCCCGGTATACCTTTCGTCCCTCCCCCCATATTTAAAAAATTGTTTCCTATGGTCGACCCCAGAAAGGACTTATGGCAGACAGTCCCCAAGGTCGAGGGAGCGTTTTCTACTTTAAACAAACGCACCACTATACCCATAGAAGATAGTTGTGCTTTCAAAGATCCTATGGATAAAAAATTAGAAGGTTTGCTTAAAAAGATGTTTGTTCAGCAGGGTTACCTTCTACAACCAATTTCATGCATTGTCCCTGTCACTACAGCCGCGTGTTTCTGGTTCGATGAGCTAGTAAAGGCGATCGATAGTGATTCTCCTCCTTATGAGGAGATTATGGACAGAATCCGTGCTCTCAAATTGGCTAATTCTTTCACCCTCGACGCCACTTTGCAATTGGCTAGGTTAGCGGCAAAGAATTCTGGGTTTGCTATTGTGGCGCGCAGAGCGCTTTGGTTGAAATCTTGGTCAGCTGATGCGTCTTCCAAGAACAAACTCCTTAACATTCCTTTCAAGGGGAAAGCGCTGTTTGGCCCTGACTTGAAAGAGATTATCTCTGATATCACTGGGGGTAAGGGCCACGCCCTTCCTCAGGATAGGTCTTTCAAGGCCAAAAATAAACCTAATTTTCGTCCCTTTCGTAGAAACGGACCAGCCCCAAGTGCTACGTCCTCTAAGCAAGAGGGTAATACTTCTCAAGCCAAGCCAGCCTGGAGACCAATGCAAGGCTGGAACAAGGGAAAGCAGGCCAAGAAACCTGCCACTGCTACCAAGACAGCATGAAATGTTGGCCCCCGATCCGGGACCGGATCTGGTGGGGGGCAGACTCTCTCTCTTCGCTCAGGCTTGGGCAAGAGATGTTCTGGATCCTTGGGCACTAGAAATAGTCTCCCAAGGTTATCTTCTGGAATTCAAGGGGCTTCCCCCAAGGGGGAGGTTCCACAGGTCTCAATTGTCTTCAGACCACATAAAAAGACAGGCATTCTTACATTGTGTAGAAGACCTGTTAAAAATGGGAGTGATTCATCCTGTTCCATTAGGAGAACAAGGGATGGGGTTCTACTCCAATCTGTTCATAGTTCCCAAAAAAGAGGGTACGTTCAGACCAATCTTAGATCTCAAGATCTTAAACAAGTTTCTCAAGGTTCCATCGTTCAAAATGGAAACCATTCGAACAATTCTTCCTTCCATCCAGGAAGGTCAATTCATGACCACGGTGGATTTAAAGGATGCGTATCTACATATTCCTATCCACAAGGAACATCATCGGTTCCTAAGGTTCGCATTCCTGGACAAGCATTACCAGTTTGTGGCGCTTCCTTTCGGATTAGCCACTGCTCCAAGGATTTTCACAAAGGTACTAGGGTCCCTTCTAGCGGTGCTAAGACCAAGGGGCATTGCAGTAGTACCTTACTTGGACGACATTCTGATTCAGCGTCGTCCCTTCCTCAAGCAAAGGCTCACACGGACATAGTCCTGGCCTTTCTCAGATCTCACGGATGGAAAGTGAACGTGGAAAAGAGTTCTCTATCTCCGTCGACAAGGGTTCCCTTCTTGGGAACAATAATAGACTCCTTAGAAATGAGGATTTTTCTGACAGAGGCCAGAAAAACAAAACTTCTAAACTCTTGTCGGACACTTCATTCCGTTCCTCTTCCTTCCATAGCGCAGTGCATGGAAGTAATAGGTTTGATGGTAGCGGCAATGGACATAGTTCCTTTTGCGCGCATTCATCTAAGACCATTACAACTGTGCATGCTCAGTCAAGTAAATCAGAGGACCAGAGACTCACTCCGTTGGTGGCTGTCCCTGGACAACCTGTCACAAGGGATGACCTTCCACAGACCAGAGTGGGTCATTGTCACGACCGACGCCAGTCTGATGGGCTGGGGCGCGGTCTGGGGATCCCTGAAAGCTCAGGGTCTTTGGTCTCGGGAAGAATCTCTTCTACCGATAAATATTCTGGAACTGAGAGCGATATTCAATGCTCTCAAGGCTTGGCCTCAGCTAGCAAAGGCCAAGTTCATACGGTTTCAATCAGACAACATGACGACTGTTGCGTACATCAACCATCAGGGGGGAACAAGGAGTTCCCTGGCGATGGAAGAAGTGACCAAAATCATTCAATGGGCGGAGACTCACTCCTGCCACCTGTCTGCAATCCACATCCCAGGAGTGGAAAATTGGGAAGCGGATTTTCTGAGTCGTCAGACATTACATCCGGGGGAGTGGGAACTCCATCCGGAAATCTTTGCCCAAATTACTCAACTGTGGGGCATTCCAGACATGGATCTGATGGCCTCTCGTCAGAACTTCAAGGTTCCTTGCTACGGGTCCAGATCCAGGGATCCCAAGGCGACTCTAGTAGATGCACTAGTAGCACCTTGGACCTTCTAACTAGCTTATGTATTCCCGCCGTTTCCTCTCATCCCCAGGCTGGTAGCCAGGATCCATCAGGAGAGGGCGTCGGTGATCTTGATAGCTCCTGCGTGGCCACGCAGGACTTGGTATGCAGATCTGGTGAATATGTCATCGGCTCCACCATGGAAGCTACCTTTGAGACGAGACCTTCTTGTTCAAGGTCCGTTCGAACATCTGAATCTGGTCTCACTCCAGCTGACTGCTTGGAGATTGAACGCTTGATCTTATCAAAACGAGGGTTCTCAGATTCTGTTATTGATACTCTTGTTCAGGCCAGAAAGCCTGTAACTAGAAAAATTTACCACAAAATATGGAAAAAATATATATGTTGGTGTGAATCTAAAGGATTCCCTTGGGACAAGGTAAAGATTCCTAAGATTCTATCCTTTCTTCAAGAAGGATTGGAGAAAGGATTATCTGCAAGTTCCTTGAAGGGACAGATTTCTGCCTTGTCTGTGTTACTCCACAAAAAGCTGGCAGCTGTGCCAGATGTTCAAGCCTTTGTTCAGGCTCTGGTTAGAATTAAGCCTGTTTACAAACCTTTGACTCCCCCTTGGAGTCTCAACTTAGTTCTTTCAGTTCTTCAGGGGGTTCCGTTTGAACCCTTACATTCCGTTGATATTAAGTTATTATCTTGGAAAGTTTTGTTTTTGGTTGCAATTTCTTCTGCCAGAAGAGTTTCAGAATTATCTGCTCTGCAGTGTTCTCCTCCTTATCTGGTGTTCCATGCAGATAAGGTGGTTTTACGTACTAAACCTGGTTTTCTTCCAAAAGTTGTTTCTAACAAAAACATTAACCAGGAGATAGTCGTGCCTTCTTTGTGTCCGAAACCAGTTTCGAAGAAGGAACGTTTGTTGCACAATTTGGATGTTGTTCGCGCTCTAAAATTCTATTTAGATGCTACAAAGGATTTTAGACAAACATCTTCCTTGTTTGTTGTTTATTCTGGTAAAAGGAGAGGTCAAAAAGCAACTTCTACCTCTCTCTCTTTTTGGATTAAAAGCATCATCAGATTGGCTTACGAGACTGCCGGACGGCAGCCTCCTGAAAGAATCACAGCTCATTCCACTAGGGCTGTGGCTTCCACATGGGCCTTCAAGAACGAGGCTTCTGTTGATCAGATATGTAGGGCAGCGACTTGGTCTTCACTGCACACTTTTACCAAATTTTACAAGTTTGATACTTTTGCTTCTTCTGAGGCTGTTTTTGGGAGAAAGGTTTTGCAAGCCGTGGTGCCTTCCATTTAGGTGACCTGATTTGCTCCCTCCCTTCATCCGTGTCCTAAAGCTTTGATATTGGTTCCCACAAGTAAGGATGACGCCGTGGACCGGACACACCTATGTTGGAGAAAACAGAATTTATGTTTACCTGATAAATTAATTTCTCCAACGGTGTGTCCGGTCCACGGCCCGCCCTGGTTTTTTAATCAGGTCTGATAATTTATTTTCTTTAACTACAGTCACCACGGTATCATATGGTTTCTCCTATGCAAATATTCCTCCTTAACGTCGGTCGAATGACTGGGGTAGGCGGAGCCTAGGAGGGATCATGTGACCAGCTTTGCTGGGCTCTTTGCCATTTCCTGTTGGGGAAGAGAATATCCCACAAGTAAGGATGACGCCGTGGACCGGACACACCGTTGGAGAAAGTAATTTATCAGGTAAACATAAATTCTGTTTTTCTTTCATGTAATTGGCAAGAGGCCATGAGCTAGTGACGTATGGGATATGCATTCCTACCAGGAGGCGGCAAAGTTTCCCAAACCTCAAATGCCTAAAAAATACACCTCCCACCACACCCACAACCTTAAAACCCACCTTAAAATGCCTATAAATACACCCCTCACCACACCCACAATTCAGTTTTACAAACTTTGCCTCCTATGGAGGTGGTGAAGTAAGTTTGTGCTTGATTTTTATGATTTCTTCTATGATAAGCACTTCTAAGCATTATGAAGCCCAATTCCTCTCAGAGTACAGTGTCTGTCAGAGGGATGTGAAGTGAGTATCGCCTATTGATTTTATGGTTTCTCTCACGGGAAATCTTTTCAAGGGTTCTCTGTTCATCTCCTACCTCCCTTTTCAGATCGACGATATACTCTTATATACCATTACCTCTACTGATATTTTTCAGTACTGGTTTGGCTATCTGCTATATGTGGATGAGTGTCTTTTGGTAAGTATGTATCATTGTTTAAGACACTCTCAGTTATGGTTTGGCGCTTTATGTATTAATATGTTTTAAATATATGTATTTTACTTAAATTTGCCATAAGTCAGGTCTATGTATATTTCCCTTTGCAGTCTAAACAGTTTCAGTATAGGAATCATGTTTGGAAAGTTTATTTAAACTTTTTTCTTACCTGGGGTTCAGTCTTTTCTAATTTGACTTTCATTTTTTCACGGGCAAACCTAAGCTCGCAAGGGCGCAAAATTCTGTTTTTTATTGCGTCATTCTTGGCGCAAAATTTTTTGGAGCGAAGTTGCGCCTTTGATGGCGCAAATTTCGTAGTTTCTTGTGTCTTTGTTGACACTAGTTGTTTTGGCGCAAATTCGCGTTTGTTATGATGCGTTGTCATTTTCTGGTGTGTGTTTTTCGCCAACATTTTTTAACTTCCTTTTGCGTAATGCGTCATTCTTGGTGCCAAAATTTAGTTATTTTACCCCTCTGTATATTGCTCGCTGTTTTCATGAATTTTGAAAGCTATTATGCCTGCTTTTTTATTTTGTTAAAAAAAAAAATTATATATATTTTTTTTGTTTTTCTCTACTGAAACTGTTACATTGTGGAAATTGAATGTTTTGCCTAATGTTATTTTTCTTTTTCTGTTACATTTTGCGAGATGTCTCATTCTGATCCTGACTCTGATGTTACTGTAGAAACTATGATGCCCTGAAACACAATTCTACAAAGCTAAGTGTGTGTTTTTTTTTCATTATTAAGCTGTTATTTCTTCAGCTCAATTGTGTGGCATTTATTTATCATCGTTTATGCTAGCACTGTTTTTACTTATTCAGTTCATGTACTTTGATTTCATCTGCAAACATCACATGTTATTGCTTATATCATAAAAGGGTATGACTGCTATTATGCCTTTAAGTAAACTTATGAGGTCTTTTCAAAATTAAGATTTAATTAATTTTGTTCTGACCGACAGCATACTTAAAGGGACATGAAACCCAAAAATGTTATTTCATGATTCAGATAGAGAATACAATTTTAAACAACTTTCTAATTTACTTATATTACCTAATTTGTTTCATTGTATCATTTGTTGAAGGAGCAGCAATGCACTACTGGTTTTTAACTGAACACATGGGTGAGCCAATTAAAACCAGTATATATATGCAGCCACCAATCAGCAGCTAGAACCTAGGTTCTTTGCTGCTCCTGAGCTTGCCAAGATAAACCTTTCAGCAAAAGATAACAAGAGTAGGAATCACATTAAATAATGGAAGTAAATTGGAAAGTTGTTTAAAATTGTTTTCTCTATCTGAATCATGAAAGTAAAATTTTGGGTTTCATGTCCCTTTAAGTTTATTCTACTGATGAAGGTTTTCGTTGGTTCAAAGGATCCTGTATCAGAGACAGTTTTGTTAAAAATTCTCCTTATTTTTCATTTGAACATTCTTTGTTCTTTGTTAAGGAAAATTTGTTATTTTTAGCTTTTAGGAGCCTAGTCCTCCTATTAACTGTTATTTTAAAATCTGGATTTTAAGATTTTACTTTGCTCCTGAGGTTTTTTCCTATTCAAAATACTATCTGTATTGTGTTCTAATGAATGGTTTATCCCGATTCCCTTTTGGGACTGTACTACTATTTCTATGGAAATTGGTACTTATTTCGAGGATTCTTTAGAGTTTGAATATAACCTTTATAGAGCATATTCACGTACTGTTTATATTTTTAGCTCAGCTTTATCTGTGGCTGTCATTACTGTTGTTTTTTTCCAATCTTTTTGTTGTTGAACAGTTAGCATAAGCAGTTTTAGATTCTCAAGTATGTAACTCTGTTTATTTACTTCTGATGTATTCATTTTATTATGTTTACTATATCTATTATTATGATTTCAAATATATTTTATTGTCTCTATCTTGTTAATCATTTGTCTGATTTCTATTGTCTCCACTATTTTTTTAAAGTTTAGAGTTTTTTTCTGCCCTGCTTTTAGTCCTTGGATGTAGATTAGTTTGTGAATGTCCTGACTACAAACGCTTGTTCTAGATCAAAGGGTCATAGATTCATATCCCTGCAGTGTTAATATAGTCCTTTGACCTTGTTGGTGATATACTCACCCTGGACTGAATAACTCCTTCAGACCAAGACAGGTTAAAAAGAGTTTGTTTATTGATTACACACTGCAGTATGGAGAGAAACAATACAAAGTTTTCTCTGAGGGGGTCAGTCCCCTTCCCAGGTATTTAAACATTCCACATCTAGGCTATTTACAGTTTATGATTAGCTAGCTAAAAAAATGCAAGGGTTTTAACAAATATGGTTACAACATAAGTAAATAACAGTTACACATCAGAATTGTGTTTGAGAATACATCAAAACAAAACAAAGGTCAGAGATGAACTAGATACATTCCCAATGTTTACAATGAGTTGTGTACATACATTCATATATTTGGCATATCAAGATAACCAGGATTTAAGTATTTACTGATACTAGCTGGAATGCAAGAACTTAAACAAGGATAGAAAAAGATTAGATTGAGAAACAAATAAACAGACACTCTAAGAACTAGCTATATTTTATGATCCCATTAACCAGAGTTGCCCTCCTGACTAATAATGCACACATACAAATTAACCCATTCAGACCTCACAAGGCACTGCAAAAAACAGAGACAGATATTGCTTATTATTTTCAACAGTCCCTCCTCTGATGCTGTTAAACTCTGTGACAATAGCATCAAACAGCAATATGATTTAGTCGCCGACGGGTGAACCCCATTTCAAACTGCAGTATAGAGTCACCGTGGTCATAGCGATGGGGCACATGCGGGGCTGAATCTTCACAGGAGGGCATCAGTCTGCTGGTTGCTGGGCTGACGAGGTTACAGAGCTTGTGTAGCATTAGTTTGAGACAGATTACTACGAGAGAAAGAAAAACAATTAGTACGACAAAGATTAGCAAACCTTGCAGTATCTGTACTCCGAATTTTCCCAGCCATCCTGAGAGGCCAAAAGTTAAATCAGAAAACAAAACACTAAACTAAGTATCATGCAGAATGGGTAAGTAATACAATTATTATTTTTCCATTTTTCTCTCTAAGTATTGAGCTTTGGTTCTCCACATTATTAAAAGATAAGGATGTAAGTCTGTGTAAACAAAGTGATAACATAATGGAATATGATATTACCTGAAGATAGGCTGTAGTTTTAAAGCACAAAACCAGCTACTTAATATACACAAATAAACCCGAAAATGCAATTTCTCATACATTTTATACTCTGCAGCTGCTCTTACAAGTCTAAAATAGATTAATATAAAAATAATTTTTCAATGTACTGTCCCTTTAAGAGACTGGGGTTGCCACAGACATACAATATATTGCTTTGTAATCTCTATCTAATAGCTAAACATAAGTACATACGTATTTGAGCACAATTATATTAACACCAAAACTACCTTGAATGCTCACTGCTATTAAATGGATTCAAAACTAATAATCCATCTGAAATAAACAAAAAACAAATAGAGAATGTGGGGAAGGTGCAATATACAAAACTTCCCAGATACATTAGCCAAAATAATTCATCCAATCATCACTGGGAGAAAATGTAACAAGTATAATTTGTATATGTACTTTACAAAAAAATAAGCAAAATAAAAATGAATGTATAGTAATGTTTCATTAATAGTGAAACATTGTATACATTGTTGAAATGCCCAATTTTAATAGTATTTTAACTGAAAGAACATTATTAATACAGAGGTACCAGACTCATGGATATGTGATATGAAACCACAGATCCATCATGCACCTGTACCATCAGTGTGGCATTAACAATAAATGCATTGTCTTGTTCACATGGGTGGTATGGCAGACATAACTGGGAACAATGAGAATGCACAAAAATATAAAAGGATACATGGTGAGTTTGGTATACATATAACAATTACACAGTAATAGAATACATACATCATACAAAATGAACTGTTATTATCTAAGTGACTATTAGAAGGTATATAAATCAGGGATTTTTCTTTTCACTCTAGTAAACATCACCAGAGTGTAAATGCAGCATACAGGAATAATAACAAGTAAAAATGAGTCAAATCTCAGGAAACAGTCAGGCACTGTCAAAGAATAATACTTCCCAAACGCTCAGTCTTTTTGGATTTCCTTGCCAGTGATAGGATCAGTCTGTGGTGGCACCAATTTACAATGAGATACGTGGATCCACGATTTAACTTCTGCAACTTTAATGGCTGTATGCGTGATAAGTAGTACACAGAAAAGTCCCTTCCATTTTGGCTGTAGGGCTGTTTTTTCTAGAAAAACTTTTAACCATTATAAGATCACCAGGTGAGATGGCATGCACTACACGATTATCATTCTTTAACTGTGCAGCAAGTACCTGGATATGAAAAGGCTTAAGCATTGATGTCAGTCTCCAAAATCAACATAACAGATATTATATTTACAGCCTGTTTCTAAGCAATGTTAAACGAAGTCATCAGCATTTTACACAGGGGGTATTGTAAAATACAGGGTAATTTAAATTTTTCTTTACAAGGTCAATAAAATTAAACTTTAATGATTCAGATAGGGCATGCAATTCCAAACAACCCCCAAATCTACTCCCCCCATCAAATCTGCCTGGTTCGCTTGGTATTCCTTGTTAAAGGCTAAAACTAGGCAGGCTCATAGGCTGCAGCACTAATTGCCAAATTGCAAGTTTATAAAAAAGCACTGAGATAAGTAGGTAGTCTGCAGAGATTTGGATACTAAGTAATCACAGCGGTAAAAGAAGTTTATCAATAACAAAGTGACCATCTATTTTTTTTATTTTTAAACAATAAAAATGTCAAGTACACTGTCCCTTTAATTTCAAAAACACTTCCCCTGCTGATTGTATTAGTGACAAATCTTTAATACATAGATTCTGCAATTATCACTCCAAGGCAGGTATACACTTTCTTGTTCTCCTCCAGACACATTAAGGAAAACTTTCCCTAGTTCACACAGTAAGTCTTTCCTAATGACATTATTGAACAGTTTTGGAACATATCATTCTGTTTCAGGACCTACAGTTACACTCAAAGGTTCTGGTATGTGCTTATTCCCAACTCCAATAATCATTAAAGCTTTTTGGCTATATTTACAAAGGGCTATGTCTATCAAGAACTGACAGTCAGTCAGAGCCTACATTCTCCCCTCCTCCCTTTTTCTTATAGCAACGCAGCTCCTATGTCTATACTGTCTGACTGCTCAAAAGTCTTATCTGTGTCAGATTTTTCTATAGTTAAAACATTTTATTCCGCTTAAAAAAAACTTAAGTAAAAGAAGTTAGACAACCATATACAAACATTTTCATTAAGATTATACCTGGTTTAATTGTATTCATCCACTAAATATTATTTGAACTAAATATTGTCTTTGCATAATTATTGCAGCTGGCCAGTTCTGCAAATCAATACAAGACAACATGTATATATGAAAATTTGCGGCATATAATTTACCATCAATAATTCTGTGTAATTTCAGTGGAGAACACAATAAACCTTATACACACAAAATACTACATTTACCTTAAACTACACAGTGTACACTATTGCTCTGACAAAATCATACAGCAGAGACACATTGAACACTGACAATCAACCACTAATTAAAACTTCAAAAATATTCACTCCTAAGGTAGAAAACCCACCATGCAAACTTCTAATATCTCCTTACATATCTCCAGCACCTCTTCAATATTTATACACATTTTCATGAGCATTATATTCTGAACCATCTAACAAAGAAATACATTTCCTCTCAATTATTCCTATTTTTACAAAATTGTATAATATACACTTACTTTGTCCATGGGTACTCCCTGATAAAGAACACTAAAACATGATTTACCCTACTTAAAAAATATAAAGCACAGTTTTAATGTATTATTTAATCTTTTAATCATTTAAACACAAACTTTTCTACCACATACTTTTACCAGTCCATCTATCAGTATTCCTATACCCCTCTTACATGCAGCTATTGTGTCTGTATTTTAGTGCTGCTGGAGTGACCAACAATCTTTGCTCATGTGTCCCACCTTTCCACATTTGAAACATTTTATTCTTTTACCCCTTGCACTCTTTTTCTTATTTTTTTTCTCTTTTTCTTCCCTTACTGAGAGATTTAATTTTAAGTTTTTAATTTCTTTTTGATAATCCTCTAGTGAAGCCTTTAATGACTCACACTGTCATTTTACTGCCTCAGTATTCCATTTAAAATATGCTTTCCACTCTTCTGATGTAGGGTTGTTCTTTTTTGAAACCTCTAGTAAAACATTACTTATTTTTTTTATTTTATCTAGGTTCCAAGAGCCACCCTCTGGCCATATATTGGACCCTTTGTTTTGAGTTAGTCGGGACCATTTAGTATGGTACTTATTACAAAAAGGGCCATGGTGTTGATTCATATATTCTGCTGGGGAACCCTTTGGCCATTTAGGATTATTGGAACACCCTTTAGAGGAGTTATGTCCCATTTTGAATGGACTTTTTATTTATCTTACTATATATATATATTTATATATATATATATATATATATATATATATATATATATATATATATATATATATATATATATATATATATATATATATATATATATATATATATATATATATAAATGTCACTTGGGGTTTTTACTTACAATTAACACAAATTCTTAAAAACTAAAACAACAAAAAACAACAAAACAGAACAAAAGAGAATTGCATTGTATCAGGGGAACCTCCACCCCAACCTGGCAACACTACACCACGTGTTTGCCCTCAAAGGAACATTATACACTCATTTTTTTCTTTGCATAAATGTTTTGTAGATTATCTATTTATAGCCCATAAAGTTGTTGTTGTTTTTTTTTTTTTTAAATGTATAGGTTTGCTTATTTGCAAATAACACTGCTCTGACTTTCAGACTTCCCACAGTTTTATGAGAATACCATTAGTTACCTACTCCAACTTGCTCCTGTTTATGTCCTTTTCAACAGAGCAATCTGAGAGCTCTGTGTAAGTTTTTAAACAGTTTTATACTTGATTTTTATATCAGTATCTGCATCTTATTCTTTATAGTAGTGTCTATTACATGCAGTTATATGAAAATGAGTGTATATATGAGTGTATACTGTCCCCTTAAATGACTGCTGCAGTCTTACGTCTACCCAGGATAGCCCCTTCCAAAGATTAACAATATTTTCTTCACTGGGAATACTATCAGTGCTTTCACAAAAAATAAAGCTATCTAATCAGGACTTATCCAAAAGCCAGGATAGCCCCTTCCTAAGATTAACAATATTTTCTTCACTGGGAATACTATCAGTGCTCTCACAAAAAATAAAGCTGTCTAATCAGGACTTATCCAAGAGGTTTTCCTAAACATATAATCAGAACAGGTAACTATGTGTCCTTTTAGGGTGTCTGCCAGGTCACAGTTTCGGATATAGGTTTGTCAAAGTTCCCCTTGCATTCAAACACTGACCGGTTAACGTCTGGTGGGACTTGCAGTCAGGTTGGGGCGACTAGAACTGTAAACCCAGTTTCCTAATCCCAGTTGCCTTTAAATAGACACCCTCCTAAGTCACAAGTTTTAACTTTTTTACAAAAACAATTTACACAATACAAGACATAACATTAATAAATCAATAAACAAAGCCTCTTAGGATAGCGTCACCCAGAACGCCAAACAGCTCTGACCCCTTACCCAGAGACACTCAATTACTGTTAAACTAAAAACAAAAATGTTCTTACCATTCAGAAGACCGGTCTAAATTGAGTGTCCCTGGAGCAGAAAGTCTTTGCCACTTGGACTGCTGTCTGAGATTTTGCCATCCTGCCGACTACGCCATGTGCTGGTGATATACTCACCCTGGACTGAATAACTCCTTCAGACCAAGGCAGGTTAAAAAGAGTTTGTTTATTGATTACACACTGCAGTATGGAGAGAAACAATACAATTTTTTCTTTGAGGGGGTCAGTCCCCTTCCCAGGTATTTATACATTCCACATCTAGGCTATTTACAGTTTATGATTAGCTAGCTGAAAAAATGCAAGGGTTTTAACAAATATGGTTACAACATAAGTAAATAACAGTTACACATCAGAATTGTGTTTGAGAATACATCAAAACAAAACAAAGGTCAGAGATGAACTAGATACATTCCCAATGTTTACAATGAGTTGTGTACATACATTCATATATTTGGCATATCATGATAACCAGGATTTAAGTATTTATTGATACTAGCTGGAATGCAAGAACTTAAACAAGGATAGAAAAAGATTAGATTGAGAAACAAATAAACAGACACTCTAAGAACTAGCTATATTTTATGATCCCATTAACCAGAGTTGCCCTCCTGACTAATAATGCCCACATACAAATTAACCCATTCAGACCTCACAAGGCACTGCAAAAAACAGAGACAGATATTGCTTATTATTTTCAACAACCTTCTGAGGTCAATTTATTGTGTAGCATTTATTTGGGTAATAATAACAGTTTTTATCAGCTGCTAATTTGGTGTGAGCACTGGAAAAGTGTTTTTTTGTATCCTCCTGGGAGAAAAATGCTATATAATTACTAGTTATTAGACTGCATGAAGGAGCAGTTCTCAAACCAGTACTTCTGAGGCGGGGCAGATTAAATTATTTTTGGATGAACTTAGTCCAAAATCTATATTATTCTTAGGGTTTGAATAGATTTTTAGATTGAGACCTTTTATGGGAAGATCTTTCTTTCTCAGTACACTCTGCATTTTTTTCAGGAGTGATTATACCAGTTTCAAAGAAAAAAGTTTGATTCAGTCCAATCTTGGATCTGAAGACTTAATATTGTTTTGTTAGTCTCAACTTTCAAGTTAGCGATTATAAGGACTATTATGCCTTTTTGTTTAGCAAGGTCTTTTCATGTCCACTCCATTTTACAGGATGTTTATCCTCAAATTTAATTTCATTCAGACCACTTGTGGATTCTGAGATTCTCTTTTTTAGATAAGCTTTACCAATTTGTCGCTTTTCCATTTGGTCTAGCGACAGCTTTATGAATCTTTTCAAAGGTTCTGGGTGCCCTTCTTTCTGTAATAAGACAGTAGGGTATTGTGGTGTTTCCTTATTTGGATGGTATCTTGGTATTAGCTTAATCTTTTCTTTTATTGGAATCTCTCATGAATCAACTAGTTTGGTTTCTTCAAGACATGGTTAGAGGATTTAATTTACCTAAGAGTTTTGTGATTCCTTATACAAGGGTCACCTCTTTTTGGGGTTCTAGATGGTTTCCGTGTTTATGTCTTTGTCTTCATTGGTCAAAAGTCAATTGTAATTGGCGTTAGCCTGTCTAACTTATAGTCTAGAACATTCCTTTCAGTGGCTATGTGCATGAAAGTTTTAGGTCTCATAACTGCAATACCAGGCGTGGTTCCTTTTGCTCATTTTTCATCTGAGACCTCTTTTGCTTTGCATACTGAATCAATGGTGTAGGGATTGTTTTTAGATATCACAGTTGATATTCTTAAATCCTAACACTCAACTCTCTCTGTTTTTGTGATTAGACTATCATCATTTTATTCAGGGGGCCTCCTTTTGTTTGTCCTTCCTTTATTGTATTCTTAATGGATGCAAGTCTTACAGGTTGGGGAGCTGTCTGAGGGTCTCTGACAGCACAAGGGGTTTAGAAACTTCAAGAGGTGAGGTTTCCAATCGAAATTTTAGAACTCTGTGCTATTTTCAGAGCTCTTTCAGGCTTGGCCTCTTTTAGGAGAGAACTTTACATTTTGCTTTCAGACAGACAATATCACTACTGTGGCATATGTCAATCATCAAATAGGGACTCACAGTTCCTTAGCAGTTAAGAAGTATCTTGAATACATTCTTAGATGGAATTAATCTCCTGTCTAATTTCTACAATTTTTATCCCCGGTTTAGATGTTTGAGAGGTGTATTATCTCAGCCGTTAGTCTTAAGATCCTGTAGAGAGATGCATGATTAAGGGAATGACTCTCGAAACGTTGCATATGTTTGTACCTGAGACAAGAATAAACTTATAAGATTTCTTCATAAGTTTTGGTGCTGTGGATTTTTTTTTTTTTTTTTTTTTAACAGTTGGAAAATATTTAACAAATTTTTTTTTTTTTTTCATCCTTAAAGGGACATTTTTATTTTTAATTTTTTTTTGAGGTTCAAATCAAGGCATACAAGCAGTATTTGTCCATAAGTGATAAATACAGTAACATAAATTCACTGTATACATCCAGGATAAACAGAAAAGTGCATCATATATTCTTATGACAAATTACACATGTACTACAATAGATAATTGCATAATAAACTATATAAGCTCTAGGTGACACATGAGGCCACTCCTGGACCTCTCAATATTGCGGTGAATGCAAAATAATAGAGGTTAATCTCAGATAAGAGGAGACCACTCTTGGGTCTCAGATAATGAACCTCATTTTATTTTTATATAACCTATCTACTGTTCAACCATATGATATAGATTATAACTATGTAGGAAAGGACTATCTTTGAAAATTAAACATAATATAGCGAGTACTGAGTACTTTAACAAGATAAAATATCATATTAGGTAAGAGCTGGCATTAAATATTAGGAAGTATGTGATCAAAAATGATAACAGAAAATAGCTGGCGCCTCTCTGGGTATAATATCCCTGTTGTATGAAATTAGCTCTAAGCCTAAATCTTACTGGGTAGTTTTAGAGGGGTAAATAAGGTCTATACCACAGGCTTAAATTAGGTTGGCTGGAGATACTAAAATATTCAAAAAAGTGGGAAAATGTTAAATCCATGTAGCACTTGGTATGTAAGAACTAAATATTATTATCGATCAGGCATAAAGCAGGTCTGAGGTTATTAGCACAATCTATTCTAACACATTCAATACAGCAGCCCATTATACCAGTGTTGAAGACGAAACATTACACATTATATAAAAACTTTAAGTACATATTAAAGAACCCAACTGCATAGACAGTGCAAGATCAAACATTAGAGAACATTGTATATACAGTGCAGGGTTACCCAAATAATGGCTTAACACATGAATGCAGTTGGAGCAGGGACTCAAAAAGGTGCCCCTCCTATGTCCCTGTACACTTATAAATCATATGCTATCTATATTCAAAAATGTTGCCAAGATAAGTTAAAAGCTATGTCAATATATGATTGAAAAATAGCAAAGGGAAACAAGATCTAAAGCTGGTTATTTAACTAGCATGTGAGGACTACATCAGAAAAGCATCCTTTTCCAGCATAAAGAAAAAAGAAAAGAAAAAAAAAAGACCTTTAAAATGTAATGGCATACTTACAAGTGCTGAGCCTAGATGGTAAGTAGCTTATGGTGGCTAAAAGAATAATATTTTCTCAATGCATAAAGAAATATTTACATTATAATTAACATAGTTATATCTGATTTGTCGTTATAGCCATCTAGTGGTTAAAATGTGAATTACACTCAATTATGAATCCAACTCAAAAACGCAACCTATATGATAAATAAAATAAAAAACTACGTACTGTATAATGTCTACAAACTAAATATAGGGTCTGAACAAACATGAATAAAATGTTAGAGGCTAAGTATGATTACAGAGTAAGGTCTTCTAGATGGGCATTTGCTGTCATTATCGCAAGGTTACCACATTCAACAAGCACAGCATCAGGACGGTACAGTAAATTAACAACTAAATTAATAATAATAATATGAGTCTAGAGTAATGGTCCATTATGAAGTCTAAATACGTAGAATGAGCTAGCAACTGACAAGTAAAATATGTGACACCCTAACTATATCTCAGGAAAATATCCCTATATGGTTAACATGTTATAATACTGTTTAGGAGAGAACACGGAAAGTAATCTCAACATAATCAATAATCACAGCTCCCAAGGTTCAAGCCCAGAGGCTATCATCGAGACATATTAGTCCAGCTATGAAAGGAATTGAGGTTGGCGTGCCAAAGTAGTCTGAACCCGGTATCTGAATTAAGAGTGTCAGGATTATTCAGAGAGGAGTCAAGCATGGTGTAGGCAGTAAGGTATCATGGGCAGCTTTCTGTCAACCAACTCCTGTTGGCTCCTCAAGAAAGGCTCTAGAAGAGGCTGTGGGACTCAAGATAGGTGAGTAATCATTTGAGTGGCCAGGCTCCGATAAACAGGCAGATTGTGAGTACCGCCAAAAGGTATGACCAAAGCAAACCTCTCCACTCCTCGCATCTCCATATAGAGCTGTGTGCTGAGGTTGATAGGTGTGCTCCACTATGCAGACCGTGTTTCCAATGTGAAGAGACTCCGTGATCTCCCTTACAGAAACAGGCCTGCTGCACTGAGCATTTAAGGTGGAACATGGGGTAAACTGTGTGCTTACTTCTATCTTTATGACAGGTAGATGCACAGTGGTTTCCCAAATGTCGTGCAGATTGCGCTGGGCTGGAGGGATTATGTCCTCTGGCGTTGTCGGCCTCACCGGGCTTTGTGGTTGCGGCAAGCTGCATGTGTTAGATTTTTGGAGATCCATTTGTAGCATAATCTCCAGGCTCCTCTGCAGGTCTTGGTAATGCTGGTATATTAACGCCTGGATCTTCTGTTCCCAGCTGTCAACTGCTTCCAGGATATTTATCGTGAGTTGTTCCATTTGTCACAGAAGAGAGTACACAAATGAGGTGTAAAATAGGCAGCGTAGAAGTACTGTTCTATAGCGTGGTATAAACTAGTAATTGCAGGTTTATTCTGCTACGTATCAGTTCAGAATCCTAATACAGGATCGCTTAACCCCAGAGTTTGGGGGGGAGGTAAGATTGCGGCAGCCCCAGCCATATACTTCACAACCACTCAGGGATAGCAACTTAGGATCGATATGCTGCGTAGTTACAGCAAGTTACAAAATGGTGTCCAAACCTGTGTAAGATTTGATCGTATATCTGTCTCAAAGAACATAGGCAAAGAACTTGTATGATCCCCAATAGTGGGCATTCATCCGGTCCTAGCAGAAGAGACTTTTAAATCTAATGGTTGTAGTATTTTTACTATGTAAAATATATATAAAGTCCTTCAGGCTTGAGGAGCTTCACAAAAACGCATCCTGCCGCAGTGAGAATAGGCTCTGCCCCCGGTGCTGTGGATTTTTATACTTTGATAATTGTGAGGAAAAGCATTCTCCTCTGTTCCAGTGGCAACAAATATCACAGGAAGAAGGTGCTGTTTGTGAATTGGTTGGTACATCCGGGAGAGTTGTATCACTATACAGATGTGTTTTCTCAATTTCCCAGGTACATTTTCAGGTCTAGGGATCCTCAGGCAGAAATGGTGGATGCATTGCAGTGTCTTGGTTTTGCAACCTGACTACATCTTTCTGCCTCTGTTTTTTTTTTTTTCTTCCAAGGGTGATTTCCAAGATCATATTGGAACAGTCTCATGTGTTTCTGATAGCATGGCCTCACAGGTTTGGTATGTGGATCTTGTTTGGATGTCCAGTTGCCATCCTTGGCCGCTTTCTCTTTGGCCAGCCCTCTTGTTTTAGGGGCTATTTCTCTTGTTAAGTGTATTCAGTCCACGGGTCATCAATTACTTATGGGATATTCTCCTTCCCAACAGGAAGTTGCAAGAGGATCACCCAAGCAGAGCTGCTATATAGCTCCTCCCCTCACATGTCATATCCAGTCATTCTCTTACAAGTCTTAACATAGTAGGAAGGCTGTGAGAGGAGTGTGGAGTTTTTATACTTAATTATTTCTTCAATCAAAAGTTTGTTATTTTAAATGGCACTGGAGGGTGCTGTTTTTTCTCTCAGGCAGTATTTAGAAGAAGAACCTGCCTGCGTTTTCTATGATCTTAGCAGAAGTAACTAAGATCCACTGGCTGTTCTCGCACATTCTGAGGATTGGGGTAACTTCAGAAAAGGGAATAGCATGCGGGGTCCCCTGCAAACGAGGTATGTGCTGTAAAATATTTTTCTAAGGAATGAAATTGACTAAGAAAATACTGCTGATACCGATGTAATGTAAGTACAGCCTTAAATGCAGTAGTAGCGACTGGTATCAGGCTGATGAGTGTATGTGCAGTAAAGTAATTTTCTAAGGAATGGAATTTGACTAAGAAAATTCTGTTAATACTGAAGTAATGTATGAGCCTTAACTGCAGTAGAAGCGACTGGTAGCAGGCTTATTAATAACACTACATAACCTTTAAAATGGATGTTAAAACGTTTACTGGCATGTTAATAGTTTTTTGTGAGGTACTTTGGTGATAAAACTTATTGGGGCATGATTTTTTCCACATGGCTAACGTATATTTCTGCATAGAAACAGTTAACTGAGGTTTCCCACTGTTGTAATATGAGTGGGAGGGGCCTATTTTAGTGCTTTTTTGCGCAGTAAAAATTCAGTCACAGTCTTCCTGATTCTTCCTCCATGATCCAGGACGTCTCTAGAGAGCTCAGGGGTCTTCAAAATTCATTTTGAGGGAGGTAATCAGTCACAGCAGACCTGTGACAGTGTGTTTGACTGTGATAAAAACGTTAATTGTTAAATTGATTATCCGTTTTGGGTATTAAGGGATTAATCATCCATTTGCTGGTGGGTGCAATCCTTTGCTAATTTAATACATTTACTGTGAAAATTTGGTTGCTATAACTGATTTGGTTCATTGTTATTTCAACTGTGACAGTTTTTTTGTGCTTCTTAAAGGCGCAGTAGCGTTTTTTATATTGCTTGTAAATTTATTTGAAAGTATTTTCCAAGCTTGCTAGTCTCATTGCTAGTCTGTTTAAACATGTCTGACACAGATGAATCTGTTTGTTCACTATGTTTGAAGGCCAATGTGGAGCCCCATAGAAATATGTGTACTAAATGCATTGATGTCACTTTAAATAAAAGTCAGTCTTTACCTGTAAAAAAATTATCACCAGACAACGAGGGGGAAGTTATGCCGACTAACTCTCCTCACGTGTCAGTACCTTCGCCTCCCGCTCAGGAGGCGCGTGATATTGTGGCGCCAAGTACATCAGAGAGGCCCATACAAATCACTTTGCAAGACATGGCTACTGTTATGACAGTATTATCTAAATTGCCAGAATTAAGAGGCAAGCGCGATAGCTCTGGGTTAAGGACAGAGCGCGCTGATGATGCGAGAGCCATGTCCGATACTGCGTCACAATTTGCAGAACATGAGGACGGAGAGCTTCATTCTGTGGGTGACGGATCTGATCCAGGGAGACCGGATTCAGAGATTTCTAATTTTAAATTTAAGCTTGAGAACCTCTGTGTATTGCTAGGGGAGGTATTAGCAGCTCTGAATGATTGTAACACGGTTGCAATTCCAGAAAAATTATGTAGGCTGGATAGATACTATGCGGTGCCGGTGTGTACTGACGTTTTTCCTATACCTAAAAGGCTTACAGAGATTATTAGCAAGGAGTGGGATAGACCCGGTGTGCCCTTTTCCCCTCCTCCTATATTTAGGAAAATGTTTCCAATAGACGCCACCACACGAGACTTATGGCAGACGGTCCCTAAGGTGGAGGGAGCAGTTTCTACTTTAGCTAAGCGTACCACTATCCCGGTGGAGGATAGTTGTGCTTTTTCGGATCCAATGGATAACAAATTAGAAGGTTACCTTAAGAAAATGTTTGTTCAACAAGGTTTTATCTTACAGCCCCTTGCATGCATTGCGCCTGTCACTGCTGCTGCTGCATTCTGGTTTGAGTCTCTGGAAGAGGCCATTCGCACAGCTCCATTGGATGAGATTATGAACAAGCTTAAAGCACTTAAGCTAGCTAACGCATTTGTTTCTGATGCCGTCGTACATTTAACCAAACTAACGGCTAAGAACTCCGGATTCGCCATCCAGGCGCGCAGAGCGCTATGGCTTAAATCCTGGTCAGCTGACGTGACTTCTAAATCTAAATTGCTTAATATTCCTTTCAAAGGGCAGACCTTATTCGGGCCCGGCTTGAAAGAAATTATTGCTGACATTACTGGAGGTAAGGGTCATACTCTTCCTCAGGACAAGGCCAAATCAAAGGCCAAACAGTCTAATTTTCGTGCCTTTCGTAACTTCAAGGCAGGAGCAGCATCAACTTCCTCCGCCCCAAAACAGGAAGGAACTGTTGCTCGTTACAGACAGGGCTGGAAAGCTAACCAGTCCTGGAACAAGGGCAAGCAGGCCAGAAAACCTGCTTCTGCCCCTAAGACAGCATGAAGAGAGGGCCCCCTATCCGGAAACGGATCTAGTGGGGGGCAGACTTTCTCTCTTCGCCCAGGCTTGGGCAAGAGATGTCCAGGATCCCTGGGCGTTGGAGATCATATCTCAGGGATATCTTCTGGACTTCAAAGCTTCTCCTCCACAAGGGAGATTTCATCTTTCAAGGTTATCAGCAAACCAAATAAAGAAAGAGGCGTTGCTATGCTGTGTACAAGACCTCTTACTAATGGGAGTGATCCACCCAGTTCGGCGGACGGAACAAGGGCAAGGATTTTACTCAAATCTGTTTGTGGTTCCCAAGAAAGAGGGAACCTTCAGACCAATCTTGGACCTAAAAATCTTAAACAAATTCCTAAGGGTTCCATCATTCAAAATGGAAACTATTCGAACCATCCTACCCATGATCCAAGAGGGTCAGTATATAACCACAGTGGACTTAAAGGATGCCTACCTTCACATACCGATTCACAAAGATCATTATCGGTACCTAAGGTTTGCCTTTCTAGACAGGCATTACCAATTTGTAGCTCTTCCCTTCGGGTTAGCTACGGCCCCGAGAATTTTTACAAAGGTTCTGGGCTCACTTCTGGCGGTGCTAAGACCGCGAGGCATAGCGGTGACTCCGTACCTAGACGACATTCTGATACAAGCGTCAAGTTTTCAAATTGCCAAGTCTCATACAGAGATAGTTCTGGCATTTCTGAGGTCGCATGGGTGGAAGGTTAACGTGGAAAAGAGTTCTCTATTACCACTCACAAAGGTTCCCTTCCTAGGGACTCTTATAGATTCTATAGAGATGAAAATTTACCTGACGAAGTCCAGGTTATCAAAACTTCTAAATGCTTGCCGTGCCCTTCATTCCATTCCACACCCGTCAGTGGCTCAGTGCATGGAAGTAATCGGCTTAATGATAGCGGCAATGGACATAGTACCATTTGCGCGCCTGCATCTCAGACCGCTGCAATTATGCATGCTAAGTCAGTGGAATGGGGATTACTCAGATTTGTCCCCTCTACTAAATCTGGATCAAGAGACCAGAGATTCTCTTCTCTGGTGGCTTTCTCGAGTCCATCTGTCCAGGGGTATGACCTTTCACAGGCCAGATTGGACGATTGTAACAACAGATGCCAGCCTTCTAGGTTGGGGCGCAGTCTGGAACTCCCTGAAGGCTCAGGGATTGTGGACTCAGGAGGAGAAACTCCTCCCAATAAATATTCTGGAATTAAGAGCAATATTCAATGCTCTTCTAGCTTGGCCTCAGTTAGCGACACTGGGGTTCATCAGATTTCAGTCGGACAACATCACGACTGTGGCTTACATCAACCATCAAGGGGGAACCAGGAGTTCCCTAGCGATGTTGGAAGTCTCAAAGATAATTCGCTGGGCAGAGTCTCACTCTTGCCACCTGTCGGCGATCTATATCCCAGGCGTGGAGAACTGGGAGGCGGATTTTCTAAGTCGCCAGACTTTTCATCCGGGGGAGTGGGAACTTCATCCGGAGGTCTTCGCTCAACTGATTCATCGTTGGGGCAAACCGGATCTGGATCTCATGGCGTCTCGCCAGAACGCCAAACTTCCTTGTTACGGATCCAGGTCCAGGGACCCGGGAGCGGCGCTGATAGATGCTCTAGCAGCCCCTTGGGTTTTCAACATGGCTTATGTGTTCCCACCATTTCCGCTGCTTCCTCGGCTGATTGCCAAGATCAAACAGGAGAGAGCATCGGTGATTCTGATAGCGCCTGCTTGGCCACGCAGGACCTGGTATGCAGACCTAGTGGACATGTCGTCCTGTCCACCATGGTCTCTGCCTCGGAGGCAGGACCTTCTAATTCAGGGTCCTTTCAACCATCCAAATCTAATTTCTCTGAGGCTGACTGCATGGATATTGAACGCTTGATTCTATCAAAGTGTGGCTTCTCGGAGTCGGTTATTGATACCTTAATACAGGCTCGGAAACCTGTTACCAGAAAAATTTACCATAAGATATGGCGTAAATATTTATATTGGTGCGAATCCAAGAGTTACTCATGGAGTAAGGTTAGGATTCCTAGGATATTGTCTTTTCTACAAGAGGGTTTAGAAAAGGGCTTATCTGCTAGTTCGTTAAGGGACAGATTTCTGCTCTGTCTATTCTTCTACACAAACGTCTGGCAGAAGTTCCAGACGTTCAGGCTTTTTGTCAGGCTTTGGCTAGGATTAAGCCTGTGTTTAAGACTGTTGCTCCGCCGTGGAGCTTAAACTTAGTTCTTAAAGTTCTTCAAGGTGTTCCGTTTGAACCCCTTCATTCCATTGATATTAAGCTGTTATCTTGGAAAGTTCGGTTTTTGATGGCTATTTCCTCGGCTCGAAGAGTCTCTGAGTTATCTGCCTTACATTGTGATTCTCCTTATCTGATTTTCCATTCAGACAAGGTAGTTCTGCGTACTAAACCTGGGTTCTTACCTAAGGTAGTTTCTAACAGGAATATCAATCAAGAGATTGTTGTTCCATCATTGTGTCCTAACCCTTCTTCAAAGAAGGAACGACTTTTGCATAATCTGGACGTAGTCCGTGCCCTGAAGTTCTATTTACAGGCAACTAAAGATTTTCTTCAAACTTCTTCCCTGTTTGTCGTTTACTCTGGACAGAGGAGAGGTCAAAAAGCTTCGGCTACCTCTCTCTCCTTTTGGCTTCGTAGCATAATACGTTTAGCCTATGAGACTGCTGGACAGCAGCCCCCTGAAAGAATTACAGCTCATTTCACTAGAGCTGTGGCTTCCACCTGGGCCTTTAAAAATGAGGCCTCTGTTGAACAGATTTGCAAGGCTGCGACTTGGTCTTCGCTTCATACCATTCAAAATTTTACAAATTTGACACTTTTGCTTCTTCGGAGGCTGTTTTTGGGAGAAAGGTTCTACAGGCAGTGGTTCCTTCCGTTTAACGTTCCTGCCTTGTCCCCCCCATCATCCGTGTACTTTAGCTTTGGTATTGGTATCCCATAAGTAATGGATGACCCGTGGACTGAATACACTTAACAAGAGAAAACATAATTTATGCTTACCTGATAAATTTATTTCTCTTGTAGTGTATTCAGTCCACGGCCCGACCTGTCTTTTTAAGGCAGATCTAAATTTTAATTAAAACTCCAGTCACCACTGCACCCTATGGTTTCTCCTTTCTCGTCTTGTTTCGGTCGAATGACTGGATATGACATGTGAGGGGAGGAGCTATATAGCAGCTCTGCTTGGGTGATCCTCTTGCAACTTCCTGTTGGGAAGGAGAATATCCCATAAGTAATGGATGACCCGTGGACTGAATACATTACAAGAGAAATAAATTTATCAGGTAAGCATAAATTATGTTTTTTCCACCGGGATCTCAAATTACTAATTTGATGGTATGGAAATTGATTAGTGTTTAGTCATAGAGGTTTCTCTGACTCAGTTTTTTTTCACTATGTTGCAGGCTTACAAGTCTCTTTCAAGGAACATGTATTATCAGGTTTGGAAAACCTATATTTTATGGTGTTCTTCTCATAAATTCTCTTGGCATTCTTTTAAGAATTCCTAGGATTTTACATTTTTTTCAGGATGGTTTGGATAAGTTTGTCTGTAAATTTTTTGAAGGGACAAATTTCTGTTCTTTCTGTTTTATTTCCTAGAAAGATTGTTTAAACTTCCTGATATTCACTGTTTTGTTCAGGCTTTGGTTGGTTTCAAGCCTGTTCACTTATTAATTTCTCCTTTTTGGAGTCTTATTTGGTTTAAAGATTTTGCAGGCTCTTTCTTTTGAGCCTATATTTTCTTTGAAGATTATCTACTTTCTTCGAAAGTGTTGTTTATTTTAAATATCTCTTCTGCTACAAGAGTTTCTGATTTATCAGCACTCTTTTGTGTGTCTCCTTATCTGATTTTTTTCATCTAGATAAGTTGTTTTGTGGACTTCTTTTTTTCCTAAGGTTGTGAATTTGAACAACATTAGTAGAGAAATTGTTGTATCTTCTTTGTGTCCTAATCCTAAAGAATTATTTGAGAGTTCTTTACATCCTTTGAATGTAGTTAGAGCTTTATAATTCTATATCGAGGTTGCTAGGATTACAGAAGACTTCTAGTCTATTTGTTGTTTTTCTGGTTCTTGAGAAGGTTAGAAAGCCTCTGCCATTTCTTTGGCATCCTCGTTAAAGCTTTTGTTTCTCAAGGCTTATTTGGAGGAAGGGCAGGCTCTGCCTCAGAGATTTACAGCTCTTTCTACTAAGTTCAGTTGCCATTTCTTGGGCTTTTTCAGAATGAAGCTTTGGTTGATCAAATTTACAAATAAGTAATTTGGTGGTCTTTGCATATTTTTATTGTTTTTACCATTTTGATGTATTTTGCTTCTTCAGTAGCTCATGGACGCTTGCCAATTACATGAAAGAAAACATAATTTAAGTAAGAACTTACCTGATAAATTAATTTCTTTCCTTTTGGCAAGAGTTCATGAGGACCCATCCTTTTAATGTTGGTATGTTTTTTATTGTATAAAAGCACAATTCTTTTTCCAGTTCCTCTTTTGTATGCTTTTTTACTCCATTTTGTTATCACCTCATTACTTGGCTATTCGTTAAACTGAGTTGTGGGTGTGGTGGGAGGTGTATTTATAGGCATTTGAGGTTTCGAAAGCTTTGCCCCCTCCTGGTAGGAATGTATATCCCATACGTCACTAGCTCATGGACTCTTGCCAATATGAAAGAAATTAATTTATCAGTAAGTTTTTACATAAATTATATTTTATTTGGTATTGAAAGTTTTGCAGGCTCCTCCTTTCGAGCCTATGCATAAGGTGGGTATTACACTTCTTTCTTGGAAGGTTTTCTTTCTTTTGGCTATCTATTCTGAGTTGTCTGCTCTTTCATGTGATCCTCATAATCTTATTTTTCATCAGTATAAGGCAGTTTTGTGGACTAAATTTGACTTTTTCCCTAAGGCTGTGTCTTTAGAAAAGTCAGGAAATTGTTGTCTCTCTATGTCCTACTCTTAAGGGTTCTTTAGAGAGTCTTCTTCATAACCTGGATGTTGTAAGTGCTCTGAAGTACTATGTAGATGCTACTAAGGATTTCAGACAAACTTCTAGTTTGTTTGTTCACTTTTCCGGTTCCATGCAGGGGTAGAAAGCTTCTGCCATTTCTTTGGCTTCCTGGTTGAAACTTTTTTAATTCACAAGGCTTACTTGGAGGTTGGACAGCCTCTATATGAATGGATTACTGCTCATTCTACCAGATCAGTTGCCACTTCTTGGGCTTTTAACACTGAGGCTTCTATTACCAAATTTGCAAGGCAGCGACTTTGTCTTCTTTGCATACTTTTACTAAATTCTACCATTTTGATGTTTTTACTTATGCGGCAGCCTTTGGTAGGAAAGTCCTTGTTAGTTGTCTAACAAGGTAGTTGTCTCAGGTTAATTTTGATCTTGCCTGTCAGTAATTCATTGCATGAAAAAAAAGAGAAAATGTTTACTGTTTTTTTGGCTCTATTGGGGTTGTGGACTAGTTTCTCTGTGACAAAAAAATGTTCTTTTTATACTGCCCAAATTTCTCATTACTCTTGTTCTCCACAGCTTGGATATAAATTCCCCAGGAGTAAAAGATTGTTGACTCTCGCCACCTGTATGAGAGAACATAATTTACCTGATAAATGTTTTTGATGTTGGTTTATTTTTGCGCGCTTCTTTTTTCCCCTGCTCCTATTATTTTGCTCTTACTGCTTTTCCTACTATTTTGACTATACATCAGACTTGTTTACCAGTAAGGTTGGAGGGGGTTTTATAGAATTTTTGCCTCCTCCTAGTGGTAGGGAAGAGTAATTTCCAAGACTAAAGAATCATGGACTCTCACCACCCTGAAAGAAATGCATGCATCAGCTAAGCATACATTGTTTTTATTTCTCTTGTTATCCTTTGTTGACGAATAATCTTGGTAGGCTCATAGTAGCTCAGTAGCCTGTACATACATGTCTTTAGTACTTTATGGCAGCTGTGTTTTGTGTTTGTGTCAGTTTTATACATTGTTACCAACACTGTTGTCATAGAGTTCTAAAGACACATGTGCAGGCTCTCGAGCGCCCATGATTTCAATTTTCATTTCTCTGTTATTTATTTTGATTCTACCTATGCCAGTTTCGTAGCATTGCAGTACAGCTCATTCTTTTTTCTCTACCTTACCTCTTAATGTCCTCCTTATTTCCCTCAATCACCCTTGCATTTATTTTTCTATATTTTTTTTTTTCTCACCTGTGTTCTAACAAAGTAAATAAACACTACCGTAAATGTGACTATTGTTTAATAATTGCATTGAATTTTGGATGTAATCTAAAACTTGTTACAATTGCTTTGTCATTTTTGTCCAGTTTTAGAATGTCTTTCTTTTTAATGACACGGTGAGTCCACAGATCATCTTAATTACTAATGTGATATTCACCTCCTGGTCAGCAGGAGGCGGCAAAGAGCACCACAGCAAAGGCTGTTAAATATCACCTCCCTTCCCTCCCAACCCAGTCATTCTCTTTGCTTACCTTAGTGGCAGTATGTGGTAAAGTTAGGTGTTAGAAAAGATTCTTCTATCAAGAGTTTATTATTTATTAAGTAGTACAGGATTGTGCTACTTTGTTCTAGGGTGTAGCCATAGTCTACTTTAGTCTCTTCAGTAGAGCAGTGGTGGCTTTAGAGCAATGGGAACTTGTGGGACATAATTTTCACTGCGCCTCCCATATATTGATGCTGCCCTGCCCTGGAAAACCTGAGAGATTCTAACTCAGGACTTTCTTTTCATTCACAGGTCTATGTGAGGGAGAGGACCTCTCAAACCTGGAACTGCCTTGCTGCCAAGCAGCATATGAGGTAAGTGCTGTCTTTCTTTCTGGGGGAAGAAAATGGAGACTCAGAAATAAAAGGGGGCACTTTTATTTATTTTATACATGGGACAAACCTCATTATTACTATACATAGTCTCCCCTAAACGCATAAGGGACATTTGGGCAGCGTTGCAGCAGGCACTGGGGCTTAATCTTACTTTCTTTCATGTAATTAACAAGAGTCCATGAGCTAGTGACGTATGGGATATACATTCCTACCAGGAGGGGCAAAGTTTCCCAAACCTTAAAATGCCTATAAATACACCCCTCACCACACCCACAAATCAGTTTTACAAACTTTGCCTCCAAGGGAGGTGGTGAAGTAAGTTTGTGCTAGATTCTACGTTGATATGCGCTCCGCAGCAAGTTGGAGCCCGGTTTTCCTCTCAGCGTGCAGTGAATGTCAGAGGGATGTGAGGAGAGTATTGCCTATTTGAATGCAGTGATCTCCTTCTACGGGGTCTATTTCATAAGGTTCTCTGTTATCGGTCGTAGAGATTCATCTCTTACCTCCCTTTTCAGATCGACGATATACTCTTATATTTACCATTTCCTCTACTGATTCTCGTTTCAGTACTGGTTTGGCTTTCTACAAACATGTAGATGAGTGTCCTGGGGTAAGTAAGTCTTATTTTCTGTGACACTCTAAGCTATGGTTGGGCACTTTATTTATAAAGTTCTAAATATATGTATTCAAACATTTATTTGCCTTGACTCAGAATGTTCAACTTTCCTTATTTCCAGACAGTCAGTTTCATATTTGGGATTATGCTTTAATTATCATATTTTTCTTACCTCAAAAATTTGACTTTTTTCCCTGTGGGCTGTTAGGCTCGCGGGGGCTGAAAATGCTTCATTTTATTGCGTCATTCTTGGCGCGGACTTTTTTGGCGCAAAAATTCATTTCCGTTTCCGGCGTCATACGTGTCGCCGGAAGTTGCGTCATTTTTTTGACGTTATTTTGCGCCAAAAATGTCGGCGTTCCGGATGTGGCGTCATTTTTGGCGCCAAAAGCATTTAGGCGCCGT